>NW_005842817.1:47364-134272 GCF_000455745.1 Alligator sinensis | reverse complement strand
GCCCAGCCACAGGCAGGTAAGTTTCTTTCAATCTGCCTTCTTTATCACTGCCTGGGCTTGGGGAGGGGGACAGATGGAGACCCCCACAGTGCAGGAGAGAGTAGGGTAGGAGCAGGGTGAATCATTCACCACTGCCCCGCTCCCTCCTGTACTGTGGGCATTGTCCCATGACCCAGCCCAGCTGGGGCCCCGCTCATGATGAATCAGGTCCCTGTCAGGCCAGATTGTGGGACAATCAGAGACTGGCAGCTCCTCCACAGGCACGGTGCCAGGGAGACAAGGGCGGGGGCACTTGGCCCCCTGATCTTTCAATGGGGCAAGGGCAGGCCGCAACTGTGAGCTGGGCTCTGCCTCCGCACCTCGCTGCCACCACTGCTTTGAAAGTGGCACGGCGCCATGTGCATCCCACTGCGAGGCTGGCTGGGCAGCGAGGCATATGGCCCCATGCTGTGCCACTTTCAAAGCAGTGGCAGCAGCAAGGCACAGAGGCTGAGCCCAGCTTGCAACTGCAGCCTGCCCTTGCCCAGTTGAAAGATTGGGGGGCAATGTGCGCCCCCCATCTTGGCTCCCTGGTGCCACATCTCTGGAGGGGCTGCTGAGCTGCACCAGACTCTTGCTGGGGATGACTCGGGGCTCTGTCCCCTCTGGCCCAGTGGTGCAGCTGAGACTGGCTCCGCTCCAGCTCCGGGCCTCTCTAGGCAGCGCAGGGCCAGGGCCGGTGTGGAGCTTATGGGCGGTGGTTCATGGGGGCTGCCAGTGCCAGGCAAAAACCTCAAGCACAGGGGAAAGAGCAGCCATACAGGTGCAGCAGGCCCCAGCCCTGATTCCTCCAGCTATGCCCCGGGCTCAAGCAGACGGATGCCCTGTCCCACCAGAGCACTGAGTGCTGGGGCCAGACGCTTGGTGAGAAGCAGGCTTGGGGGGAGGCATTGTGGGCAGGCTGGCCTGGCCAGGTGTTTGGGAAGGCAGGGGCTCGGTTGAAAGTGGGGCTGCCCCAGGGCTCCATGGGCTCGGGCTGGGGTGGAGGGGGCACCCAGCAGATGGGGCCCTGCCTGGCCCGACCCGCACAGCTCCACAGGAAAGGGGTATAGCCACCCTGCCCATGAGAGGTACTGCAACAGTATATTGCTCTTGGATGATGTGGATAACAACACCCCTGCTGGGGGAAATCATTTGAACCATTGAGGATAAAACAGACTGAAAAGTGCTGGCACACTGGGAAGGGCCTGGGTCCCTGTTGTAACTCCATTGTCATTTTATCCCTGTGGTCTTCCCACCAGTACCCGCGGACATCATGGAGATATCTTCCATTGCCTTTGGTGGGCATTGGGCTACACCTAGAAAGCAGATTTACACTCAAATGTTTGGTAACTGCTATAAAATGATAATCTGATTTAATATAAAATTATAACTCTGCTATAGAATCTTATAGGAGGCTGAAAAAAATACATAGGAAGAAGCTCTCTCTCTAAATTATATTTAAAAGACTCTCCACTAATTAAATGACTAGAGGTCTGTGGAAATCAATGGAGCTACACCAATTTAAACCACTGAGGGTCAGGGCCAACAAAGTTTTTGAGTGATTTCTATAGAACTCTATTGTATTTACTGGATTTGTTCTTAACATGTTCTGTAGGACTTTTCTGTAAGGGCATTTCTCCTGTGACATCATCTGAGTTTGAGCATGGCACATATTCCACCAGTCACAGCCCAATACAAGGACTTAAAATGAAGGAACAAAGTGGGAAAAGTAGATGGAAAAAGGGTTCTCCATGTTGTTCTCATGCTAAAACTCTTTATTAAAGCAGCCATTCAAAGAGGCTGCTCTTTATATGACATGCTCTGGGGAGCAAAGGATCTTGATAGCGGATTTCTGCATCACCATGCTGAATGGCTTTTACAGACTTTATTTCTGTCATTTCGTTCACCACACCAAAATGTTTTCAGCTCTGGAAGAGTGCCAGGCTTACAGTTATTCAACCACAGCTTCTACTTTCTAGCAATCATGGAGATGATGACAATTGTTAGCACTATAGTCCCAGCAGCTCCACCAATCATCATTCCAATGATATTCCCATGGACCTGTGCTGTCTGGCATCTCTCACCTGCATAGAAGAAGGCTTGGCCAGATGGACACCTGAGAAAATAAGGCAAGAAATGCAAATTCACGGTGTGCATTTTTTCCTGCGGGCAATTCAAGATCTTACATGTATATTCAGAACTCCCAAAAGGATGAAGACACCTGTCCATTGTGGACTGGACTATTCTGTTTGTGATAAAATGTCCTGTTTAGGCCCAGCCTCAAGTAAGGGACAAAGGGGACCCAGAGCTCAGGAGTGGAGGCTGTAGAGAGTTCAAGGAGTTTTCAAACTTTTCCCATGTTCCCAAGCAGCTCCTACTAAAAGGGTGTGAGCCAAGGTCCCACACCACCCTTGCCTTCTGTGGTATGATTCACGTCTCCTGGGAGCATGCACTGGAAACAGTGCCTGGGTTTCCCCAGATGACTGCTAGTGAGAGCTAGTCCTGCAGGGAAGTGCCGTGCTCATTCTACCATTCCTGGAAATGTGGAGGAGTTTTGATTGCTACAAACATTGATTACATTAGTAGTCGTAATTGCTACAAACATTAATTGATGTTTGTAGCAATGACCTGAAAATTATATTCTCCTACTGATTAGCTGTATCAGCTGGTGCAGGGCAAACCTAGGGCTGGCATGAAAGGGTTTGATGGTACCTGCAGCTTGCTTTCCCTTTCACGTTCACACAGACTCCATCGTTTTGGCAAGGGTTCGGGTCACACGGGTCTGTAATGGAGGAAGACCAGTCTCTCATGGGACCACTGTTCTGGGCTGATCTCTTCTGCCTTTCAAGCACAAGAACATCAGAGGCAGGCTGTGGAGACTGAATAGGGACCTCAGTCTTGTTGAGATGAGTTAAATCTTTTGAAAAGGAAGAAAGAAATAGTGAGAGGCACAGAGCATAACAGCAGTGGACATTACACAGGACACTTTCCATTCCAACACAGTTCACAGGGCTTTACAAACAGTAATGGTTTCACTGGCACGGGAAGATCTGCACGTGTCTCAAGGGAAGAACATGCCCCTGCAACGTACTCCTGCTGTTAGGACTAAACCAAAGCAGCCAAACCCACAGATCTGAACACCCCTGGATTCTAGCAATATCAGAAATCTAGCCAAGTCAGTGGTTTATTTCTTCATAGTGGACCACATTAAGTGAAACTGTAAATGCTGGAGCATTTGAAATCCAGAGGCAGATTTTGCAGCTTGAGCCCATGCTGAAGAGCCCTGGCAGAAGTTACGTTTATGTCAATCACTATGTTAAGCTCTCCATACATTGTGACATGCCACGTGTTCAGCCAATTTATGGTGCAATGAAATGACAAACCAGCCTCAAAACTGTTTCACGTGTGACATAATGTAACACAGAGGTTCCCAATTTTTTTCTTATTGCGTACCCCCTTCCAGATTTACCAGTTGCCCACAAACCCCTGCCAGCATACATTTTATATTTTAACCCTTTAAATGCCCAGCCATGTCGCTCACCTTGCTGGGGTCATCTGACCCCAGCAGTCTTTCCTGCCCAAGCGCAGTGGGGCTGGACCTGATGATCTCGAGAGGTCCCTTCCAACCCCTAACATCTATGAATCAATTATTAGTATAATGAAAATTAAATCCACCATTACACAATTTCTCCCGCATACCCCCCCCAGAGATGATGTGTGTACCCCCAGAGGTACGCATACCACAGTTTGGGAATCCTTGAAGTAACATAAAGTAATATAATGTGATGTAACATGGGACATGTTTTGGCTGGTTTGTACTGCATCTTAAATTGAACTTGCGGCATGTGTCAGACACATGACTGCCGATTCCTGATCCTGACTCTCAGCTGAGCACTGGGATCAGGCTTAGGACAGCCCCAGGGTCTATGTCAGGAAAAAGCTGCCCCCGGCCTGATTTCCTGGATTGGAAAGGGAATAGCCCCAGGCCCTGGCAGTTACACAACTGGGGGCTCAGGAGTTTTATGCCCCATCTAAAACATCATGCATCTTGCCACTACACACGTGGTATGGCAGGACACACAATTTTGGGGATGGGAGCATACAATTCCTCTGATCCCAATGACAGACCATTATTTTAACACCTGCAAGGGGCCTAATATATATAAGAAGTACTTTTCCCAATAAGTGAGATTACTTAGAAAATGACCTAAATTCTTGGGAATTCTTAAAGCTTGTATAGAGCTTTTTCTGAAACATCCACATACAGGGTTAGTGAGGAAGGGGACACGAAGGGTGCAGAGGTGGTTTTAGCAGGAGTTTCAGTTTATTCGGCTCTGAGGAAAAATTCAGGTTTTGCAGGAACAAATGGGCTCTAAATTAACTGAAGTGGAAGCAGATTGTAGCATCGAGGACACCGGGCGTGACAAAGCTTGGATGGGGATTACTTAAACTAAGATCGTAAAGGCAATGGAGCGCCTGACAATGGAAGAGGACTTTGATATAACGGGTTTACTGAAACATGGTAGAGTAATACAGATCAATGAAATGCTGCAGTACCTGGCCTTAAACTGCTCAAGCAGAACAGACTGGGGCCAGCAACCCCCAGCATACGTGCCGAGACTGGCACGCAAGGCCATGTTGCTCGGCGCACCACTGCCAGCCTGGGCTCCAAGCAGCTGCTGCCAGCCATGGAGCCCAGGCTGCTCCCAGCAGGCGGCTGGCAGGCTGCAAGCCCTGGTGCAAGCAGACTGGCCTCCATGGGCCGGCTGCAGCCAGGAGGCTGCAAACAGCTGCTCTGGGCTCCAGCATGTTGGCACTCTCGCACCTTCCAAGGTAGACATTGTGGTTTTTTTCAGCGCTCCAGCCAAAAAACTTTGCCTACCCCGGACTAGATTATAGAGGATTGAGTAATGGCTAAAACAGAACTAGTGTAGTTAAGATATCTGAGTGGAGAGGACCCCTGTTGTAGCATCTGCAAGGATACAAATCCCATGTACTTAGAATACGCATATATTAGAAGCTTCTAGCAGTTTCCAAATCAGAGAAAGGTTATTACTGAGCTCATAATGTTGAGGGAGGTCAGAAGGGCAACTTAGTCTAATAAAACAGTAGTAATGGGTGATTACAGCTAGTCAGGCATCAATAGGTCAAATGCCACATTGAAACAAGGTCTAGAGTTGCAATTTCTCAACATCATAATCAGTTCGCTTTTGGAAAGGAGCATGATGGAGCATGCGGGAGAACAGGTTCGTGTCATGTTAGCTTCAGTAACAAAACAAAGCTGTTTCATGAAGTTAGTAGAACTACTCACTCATGGTGTAATGAAATTCAACCTCCTGGGTCACAACGAAGCAAAACTAGTACAGTGATACTGAGGTGTAACAGTATACTTTTAATAAAGGGTGATTTATATACAAGCAGAAAGATGGTCAGAAACACTCCAAAGACAAAAGAAGAAAATGAAAACCCTTATCTGAGGATGAAGATGATTCAAGCAAGGTAAAGACAGCTTTCCAGAAGACATGCCTATCCTCTAATACAAGGGAAGCATGTAGGAAATAAAAAGAAACTCAAGGGAAACATTATCTGAAGAGCTCAAGTAACTTAGGAGCTTAAGTTCTATAAGCAAATAAGAGCCTAAGTCTTATTGAAAGCCAATGACTTGGACTTCTGAATTCAAGGATTTTGATTTTCTTTTCAGTTTAGATGGGATTCAAGCTCTTAAATGCCTCAATTATTTTTGAAAATGGAAGTTAGATTCTAGAGTGACTTGGGGGCTTTTGAAAATGTTATTCCAAGCAACTAAACATCCAGGTTCAAGAGGTTAGTCGAATAAAAGTTGGTCAGTCAAACCAAAAACGAAAAAAAGTCAAGAATAAGCTAACAAAGCAGAAGAACAAGGAGTGATCAAAAAAGCAAGAAAGAAGATAATAAAAGTATAATAAATCATATAATTAATGAAACAGTGGCAACACTGTTCAGTAAGCCTTTAAAGGTGTCTTTACACCTGCTCTGAGGTGTGGGAGGGGAGGCACTTTAATTAGAGCAGCTCTCGGGAGCCACTCTAATTAAAGCGTCCGCAGCATCTTGTGTATTCAGAGTCCCACACTTCAAAACAGTGGCAGGGGCACTTTAACTAAAGCTCATTTAAAGCACCCCTGCTGCCATTTTGAAGCACAGGGACGCTGAATACACATGATGCCAAGGCTTCTGGAGCATGCTAATTAAGTAATTGAGTCTGCTAATTAGCATGTGTCAGAGTAGGCATCAGGCACATATATAGGTGGTCTTAGGTACCTATTAGGCCTATGCGAAGCAACTATTATTCACTTTGGATTCAGACTCGGCTGATTGGGGGACAGTGATTCAATTTGGTGATTCGAATCACTGTCTCGAATCAATTCGGCTGAATCTCCGAATCTCCAAATCAGCCAGACCCATGCCCCCCAGCCCGGCAATGGCTGCTCCCCCGCCCCAGCTCCCAGCACATGGGGGAAATCCCCCCCCGACTCAGTAGGTGCTGCTGGCCGGGGGACAATCCCTGCTGCCCCCCACTGCCCCACATTGTGTGGGGGGGCTCTTCCATGAGCTCCCCCGACACCCAACCCCCGTCCCAGCCCCCACCAAGGGCCACCTGCGCAGCTCTGGCCCTTGAAGAAAAAACAAAAAAGCCCCAGACTCACCACTCCTGCCAGGCAGGGGGTGATCCCCACTGCTCTCCCCTCACCACGTGGGGGGCTCTGAATGAGCCCCCTGAAGCCCTGAGGCTACTGCAGGAGCAGAGCAGCATGGGGCAGTGAGGGGGCAGCAGGGATTGCCCTCCCCCTCTGCCCAACAGCACCCGGTGAGCACCAGGGCTTTTTTTTTTTTAAGCACCGGAAGCTGGGGTGGGCAGGGCAGCCGTGGGGCAGGGGGCTGGGGGAGCGGGTGGGAGGCGATCCCCATGGTTCCCTCCCCACTTCCCCGCCCCTAGTACTTACCAGCTCAGAGTCGGCTGCAGCTCTCTGCTGCAGCCACCGGGGACTGCTCAAATCATCAAAGCTCTCCGAATCTTTTCCGAAGATTCGGAGAGTTTTGAATCAATTCGGCCCTTTTAATTGGTCCCGATTCAATTCGGATTCAGAGATTTGGCCACCAAATCAGGCCGAATCTCCTCCGAATTGAATCACCACCCGAAGCTTCACACAGCCTTAGTGCCTACATGCAATCCAAGGGCGCCTTGCCTGAGTCCTTAAAGAATTGTTAGCGCATCTACTTTTGTAGCTCACCATCATCTTAGCTTTAAGATTATGTTACAAAAAGAAAAAAGAAGGAAGAAGACCATCCTCTCTTTTGCCTCAACAGTTCTTCAGGGACATGAGCAGGATACCTGCCGCCACTGCAACCTGCTTACCCTGACCATCAAATTAGCCAGTCCAAATTGTTACTTGTCATACGTTTTGGTCCTGCTTTTTGTGGGAAATTACAATAATCAGATGCCTAAAGATGCATATTGGATTCAAAAAGCTTGCCTATTTGGATATGCAAAAGTGCCTAAGTACTTACCCTTCAGTGAAACCAATGAGAGTTGGATAGGCAGTTATTTTTTAAAATCTCACTGAGGTGCCTATCTGCATCTATAGTTATCTATATGCTTTTAAAAATCTGTCTGAACCAGCATAAAATTAAACTTATGCTGTCACAGGGAGGAATAATTACTGGAGAACTCACATAAAGAGAGATGGAAAGGAAGGTTCTGGTCTATCAGAAGGAGAATCCGTACCGTGAAATTCTGCAAAAATGATGAGGTTGTCATGTTTCAGGAAACTCCTCTGTGTCAGCTGTTTATGAGAGATGAAGGTGCTCCAGCCCCAATCTAAGCTTCTAAAACATTTGCACGAATCATCATATTTTCCAACAAGAGATGGTTTATCCCACATTGAGGTGTCATTTTTATCTGCAAAATACAATATGGTTTACACATCTCTCTTTTTAATCAGCAAAAAGGCTAAAACCAATTATTTTTTTGCAGAGTAAATGTTGAAGCACTGCATAGACTATTTGTGCATTAGAAAGCAGTGGTGGTTCCATGCTAAAGCTTTAGAGTCCTCTACATAGTTTGATCCCATCTTGGAGAGGTTCGGGTGAGTGGGCTTTGCTCATCATTCTTGGCCTGTTAAAAATCTTTGTCATAAAAGATGTAACTACAAACAGGTACAAATCAAAAATCATAGATCCAATTTCTACTGAGAAAGGTATAGAGAAACGGGGGCTTATCTTAGCTTTTTTACTTTATCATCAAATCATCTGATTGTGATTGTTGTTATTTATTAGTATTATCATAACACCTGGAAATCCTAGTCATGGATTTCATCCCCTTTGTGCTAAGCACTGTACTCGGAGAGGAGAAAAGAAAGTCCCAGCTCCCAAAAGGTTACGATCCTTATATAAGACAAGAGGCAGCAAATGGATACCGCCAGCCAAATCGGAGGTAATATTGGAGCCTAGCCAGCTAACTCCATTGTTCTCAACCCGGTGGAGCGCACATCTTTGCTCTCCTCCTGACTACATGTTTTCACAAAGAAGTTATGTACCTAGAAGGACTTGGGTTTTGTCTGTTGTGAAGCTCCTGCTTGCAGACATCCTTTTCCTGATGTCAGGGTCCTGGTCTATCACTGTTAAAATGGCCTGTCTGTTTTCAGCTGGCCATTCCAGAACAGCGTCGTTATCTCCACTGCACAAGTGGAAAGAAATGCGACTGTAGTTCTCGTAAGTGGAATTAATCAGACCGTGAGGAAACAAAGATATGCCATAACCATAGCCCTCAGAGCTATAAAACCGGGGACTAAGCATAACATAATTTTTGGTCGTAGTGCGGAGGATCTGAGTGAAATTCCGAATAACCCATACAGCACTGGGGCACGGGGTCTCTGTTAGGGTGACATCATCAATAGAAATTCCACCGGATGAGATGTTGGGATTGCCACTTAATCCTTGGAAGAGATATCTGAACTTCTTTTGGACACTGAGGGTCACATGTGCAATTTTCCAGTTAAGATCAGCATCTCCTATAGAAAAAAGCGAGAGCCAGTTACATGGTTAGTGATGATATGAAGTAGCAGCATGCTTCGACCATCCATATCAGTGATTCTCAACAAAGGTGCCACAGTACCCAGGAATGCTTGACATCATTTCAAGGGTGCTGTGGGATGCCACACAATGTTAGCCCTGTTAGGTTTGCAAACATCATTCACAAGACAAACCCATAGATTTCAAATAGAAATCCAGAATTTTGATCTTTCCCAGTTCCTTGCAACTGAAAAATGGCTCTATTAATTTTCTGTATTAAGAGTGAAAACCGAGGGCTGGTGTTTCCCCAGGGATGCCACAAGTCTATCTAGGGGTGCCTTGAGTCTAAAAAAGTTGACAACCACTGATCTATATATTATAAACCACATATTAAGACAAATGTCCAACAGAGTCTGGAAGGGTAGAAGTCCCAAGGTAATAATCATTGTACATTTATACAGCAGTGTCACCTAGAGGCCAAGGAGCCATAGTGTCAAGTGATCAAACAACCATTTAGCAGTTGACAGTCCCTAATCCAAAGACTTTACAGCCTGAAAGACAAGACGTAACATATTGCTGAAACCGGTAGCACCAACTTGTCCTAGAATCACCTCCGTTTAATGTCCTTCATCCTCTAAATGCCATCTGGGGGGTATCTGTGGCTACTCAAAACTCCTTGGGAGTGAACAACACTACAACATAATTCCATGGTCGCTGCATTTGTGGTGTCAAGCAAAGTCACGGGAGTGGATTTTCTTATCCCTCATGACTTTTCGCACTTCTTTAACTTGACCTAAAGAAACCACCTGGGTTAGATTCATCCTTGCATTGATTCTTCTGAAGCCAGTAGAGCAACACTAGGGGGTTTTGTGGTCCTTCCTGTTGTATATCTGAAATTTTCCATTATCCAGATTCTGTTACCTTTGCTCACTTTCAGTAGCACAAGAACCCATGAGAAGTCCAGTGGGTTTCAGCTGTTTTCAGTGGGACTTCTCATGGAATCCAGTGCACTGAAATCAGTGGTTTTGCTCTCAAGGAGGGAGTTGCTATTTAGTATAAGTAAGGGCATGAAAATCTGGCTCAGTATGTCTCCTATTTCTTGTGATGATTTCTTGCTTAGCCTTCACTATTGTTTGGTGATAAACCTAGGATCCATAAAGAGTCCTTTATTAAGACATGAATTTAAAGTTTGATGTCAGAGTCCTTGAATTAGATGGTGCCATTTTAATGCTGTGGGTCACTGGTATCATGATTTACTGGTAAGGAAATAAGTTGATTAATTATCTGCCTGGGAAATGTTCTAGAAGTGAATACAAATGGACACTATCAAGGTTCAAAGCTCTATTTTGCATTAACAAGGTTGAAGAGCTTTGCTTTTATTTATATTAGTAACAATGAATTTACTTCTCAAAGGCCAAGTCTATACATGCTTTTACATGTACCTAAACTTAATGCGCCGTTGCCTAATGCACATTAAGGCAATTTAGGTTCATGTCTACACATGCACATGCTAAGGCGCATTCATGTGGTGTGAGGACTGACTTGGAACTAAAGTTAGTCCCAAGTCAGTTGACACACACAGCATTAATGTGCCTTAGTGTGTTTACATGTGTGTTAAGGTGCTTTAGCTATTCGCACCTAAATTTGATACCTGCCTTTGCGGGTATCAAATTTAAGTGCAAATAGCCTAAAATCGCCATTTTTAAGATGCATTAAGGGTATGCACATGTAGACCCATACGCTGAATGCACCTTAAACATTGCTAATGAACCTTAAATTGGCACATGTAGATGTGCCCATAGTATATAATGCAAACTTTCCACAGGTCATATTTCTTCTTAAAGCAAGGCCTTAACACTAACAGTTACATCAGGAATTCTGTTACTTGAGCCATCAAAATTTCACCATTACAAGCTGTAACAGGGAACTCGAGTCCCATTACTGTTAAAAGACTGGAAGGCCAGGTTAAAGGGGGAGGCATCTTCAAGACTTGGACTTTTGTGGCCCAGAAGGGTAGAGCACCAGGCTGTGTAAACTCCACTCAGGAGGAGAGCAGGGCAGTGTGGCCCAGACTGAGAAGGGAGAAAGAACTCCCTTTGGGTGGGACTCACTGTACTGCTACATAGTGACCAAAAGTGAGTAAGCCCTGAAATCACACAGTGGTTTTGGCTTGGACGCACTTGAGACGCACTGTGGGGAGGGGCACAGAGTGCCATAGGTGCTTTCTCCTAGCTTCTAACAAAATATAACAAAGGTAGGGAAGGCAAGATCAGGGAATCCATCAGGACAGCTGGAGCGGGAAAGACGGCTGGAGCTGAATGCCAGGGGACAGTAGACCATGATATGTAACATCAAGCCTTCTACGCAAACTAGCACTTGAATAGAGCCATGCCCATACTATATTCATATACCAGAATACTTAACAAGCTAGAGAGCTACCCACCTGGGATGTCTGGGATAGCCCTTTTGTTTTTTAACTAGCTTCACAGTGTGGCATCCCCTCCACTTCCACCCCCGCCCCCCGAGCTTTTGGTCATGGCTTAATATTTTCAGAAGTACCTTGGAACGTTTTGACTTTACTCAACTGGCGGACATTCCCAGTGCCATCGTCCTGCATAACCCAGATGATAAGCTTGTCCAAGGGGCTTCCTGTCATCTTATAGAAGAACTGGAGACATTGCTGAGCTCTCTTTGGGTAAAGGATCCGGGATTCTAGGATAGCCGCATTTTCCGCTCTTCCAGAGCTGGTGTCAAAATACATGACATAGCCGGCATCTAGAGAAAGAGGGCATGATTGTATTCTTAACCATTCTGTTGGCTGCACAGGACTCATGGCTGCATAAATGTAGTACAGATGAAGCAGCAGCACAAATTTCAGAACTACCTTTTGTATCATACACCATCTTGTCGTTCATGGGGCACGCCATCCAAGCTTATCCCTTCTTTAAATTTATACTCAAAAACAATTTTGCCAAAGACATCAAAATGCTTCATGAGCACATATTTAATTTTGCACCACTTCTCTGTTGTAGAAATGATTTATTATCCCCATGTCACAGAGGGGGGACTGAATTACAGAAAGACGAAGTGATTTGCTCAAGGCCACACAAAACACCTGGGAGTTAGAAGTACAGCCTCTGAATCGGAAATTCCTAGACCTTAAATGCTGGAGACTACCGGTGGGAGAGGAACTGGGGAAAAACCCTGCTTATACCCAGTTCACTCTCCCTTTCAGCATCTGCTCTTTGCCACTGTGTGATACAAGATCCCTGGCAAGACAGACCTATGGTTTGACCAAGTAAATGGAAGTTCTTATGTTCTAAAACCAGAATGAGAATCCAGGGGCCTGACAGTCAGCCCCCTCTCTCAGTCCATGAGACCCCATTCTTTCACACTCAGTCCAAGTACCAAAAAGAAAATGGTTCAAGACAGTGATATTATAGCAGCAGTTGAGCTAAATTCCTCCTTCAGTTACATGTGCACAATTCCATTGGAAGAGAAAAAAAAAAGGGGAGGGGTGGGGGGAAGTCAAAGGATTTTTGGTGAATCTGGAGAATGTGCTACTGGCAACTATAAAATTGCTTCCTAATATCATCTTCCATTCTTAGCTGAAGTTGGACCTAGTCTTGTGTAATCAACATTTGGAGAAGGCTAGTTCTACCTTCTAGTGGCTAGTACACCAAGGGGATGAAAGAATATAAGAAGTGCCAGCCAAAAGAATTCCTCCCATAGCTCAAGCCGTAGTGGCTCACACTTGGGGTCATTATATCTCCAAGTCTTAGATAGGCAAAATTTTCACTGACATCATGTGTTCATGAAGTCCAAGAGAGTGTTGCTGACTAAGCAGTTGAAAATCTGATGTTTAGTTATCAGGTTTCCCTTTGGGAACTTTCTTTTACTTTTACTGGTGAAAAAACTCTAAGGTCTTTCTAGTCTTTCTGGACTTTAGGAAGGCCTTCAACACTGTCTCTCACCCCATTCTCATTAAAAAAACTAGGGAACTGTGGCGCTGACACCTACACAGTCAAATGGGTCACTAATTGGCTGGAGGGGCACACCCAGAGAGTGGTGGTGGACAGGTCTTATACGACCTCGAGGGATGTGGGCAGTGGGGTCCCCCAGGGATCAGTCCTTGGGCCTGCACTGTTCAACATCTTCATCAGCAACTTGGATGAGGGGGTAAAAAGCACCCTGTTCAAATTCGCAGATGACACTAAGTTGTGGGGGGAAGTGGGCATGCTAGAAGGAAGGAATAGGCTGCAATCGGACCTAGACAGGTTACAGGGGTGGGCGAATAAGAACAGGATGGGTTTCAACACAGACAAGTGCAAGGTGCTGCACCTGGGGAGGAAGAACCAGCAGCAGACCTACAGGCTGGGGGACTCACTTCTCATCAGCACAGAGGCAGAAAAGGATCATGGAGTCATTATTTATAAACATGGGCTGCCAATGTGAGGACGTAGTCAATAAGGCTAATGGCACTTTGTCATGCATCCACAGATGCATCATGAGCAGGTCCAAGGAGGTGATCCTCCCCCTCTCTGTGGCACTGGTCAGGCTGTAGTTGGAGTACTGCATCCAGTTCTGGGTGCCGCACTTCAGGAAGGATGTGGACAGCGTTGAGGGTCCAGAGGAGGGCCACTCACATGATCAGGGGGCAGCAAGGCAGGCCCTACGAAGAGAGGCTGAGGGACCTGAACCTGTTCAGCCTCCACAAGAGAAGGCTGAGGGGGGATCTAGCGGCCTGTTACAAACTAGTCAAGGGGGACCAGCAGGCATTGGGGGAGTCCCTGTTCCCCCGAGCACTACCAGGAGTGACAAGGAATAATGGTCACAAGCTGGCAGAGGGTAGATTCAGACTAGACATCAGGAGGCGCTACTTCACAGTCAGGGCGGCTAGGATCTGGAACAAACTTCCAAGAGAAGTGGTGCTGGCTCCTACCCTGGGGGGGTCTTTAAAAGGAGGCTGGATGAACACCTTGCTGGGGTCGTTTGACCCCAGTACTTTTTCCTGCCATGGCAGGGGGTTGGACTTGATGATCTGCTCAGGTCCCTTCTGACCCTACCGACTATGAAACTATGAAACTATAATTTGTTCCTCAACAGGCATGGAAGGCCTCCATGACTGGCGCACAGTGGGGATTCATTTTGCCTTTTTTCTGCCATTCCTCTATTTTGAAAAATAGAAATTTGGGGATTTTGTGTAAAATTGTCAATAAACGTTTGAATGGAAGGCTGTTAAATATCACTGCTCTGCAGTTCTCCTGGAAATCAAATATATGTTTATCCAGGACTCTTCCAGCACCAGTGTTTCTCTTGTTTGTTTTCCTGGTCATGGAATTACTTCTCAGATACGTTTATGGAGGCTTGTGAGTATCATTTCATTCTTATCATCTCGTAAATGATGAATCAAACCTTGACGGATACAGAACGACATATGCTAAATGATATTTATCAGACTGGTAGTGAATTATGTTCTTTGTCCTCTTTCATATTGCTGATTGGGTCCAGCAAATGTACCATATGTTGCAAAAAAGCTTGCTGAATTTGCAGTGGCAGTATCATTGCTCCTAATTATAAAGGGGAAGTAGAGTGCCATGATGATGTGAAAAGGGAATAGGAGCTTAGCTTAGCTAGAATCATAATAAACAGGGCCTCTTCTTGATGGTCTCCTCAGAAGTCACTTCCTTCTGACTTTAACTTTCCTTTCAGTTTTACTCACTTCTGGATTTTCCAAGAGTTGGCTGCAACAGTGGCAACTCTAAGGCCAGATCTGAAGCTGTCTTTGCAGCACAGATCTCAAACCAGCTCGTGCATGAACAAGTGGCCTCAGAGGTAAAATATTTTCATTTACCTTTACAGCGTCCAGCAAGCGTGTAATCCCCTTGTTCTACAAGGCTGCTCTTCTGATGGACCCAGTCTGCATCATCTCTGGTGCCTTGAACCATTCCACAGATATTGGCATGCTCAAAAGCACATTGGTCCAAAAGGGTGTGAGTTGAAGCTGAAAAAAACCCCCACCGCATATGATTAATGCAAAGTAGCATCCATTTTTAAGAACTGCTGGGCTATTTTCCCCAGTCCATAAGTTTCTATGGAATGTATCACAAGGCAGGAATACAGACAGCCCAGCCTTGTAGTCCTTACTCCCCTTGGCTAGTCCAAAACATTATTTGGTAACTCTTACAAAGGTGGAAAATACCAGGGGCTATCCCTGACTGGCAGTTTAGGTGACTTCTTGCAGATGTCACAGAAGCAGTAAGTCTCAAGGAAAGATTTGGAGGACGTGGAGGTTTTAATTTATTGCAGGGATTCCATGAATAGGGCACAGCATGGAAAATGCCATGGAAATGGGTGAGTATGAGTCTGTAATTGAGGACCTGAACTGCTCTGAAATAAGTAATGACTCGCAGAGATTTGTGGAGGGGGCCTAAGAGGGAGAAAAGAAATAACTGCACTTTGCTAAGGCCAGCTGATACAAATCATGCTGTGGTTCCCCCCTCCTTGGCTTTCTTCCCCTTTTTGTAGACATGAAAGGGGAGCAAACTGACTATATTAAAGTATAGAAATGTGAAGCAATTGGCAATGGCTTAGTACTGACTTACTGCAGTTATACATGCGATTGAGTCTCTCGATGTCAAGGGCACTGAAATCCAGCCGCTGTCCAATAATGTCATCAAATACTGGTATCTTTGCAGTGATTGTGGGGAAGCTCTCATTTTTGTTAAATGAAAATGGCGCATAGTGCATCACGGATTCATAATCGTAAGGAGTGTTTAGGTCAGTGATAAACTGGTCGTTGTATTTCACAAAGTTGTGTTCATAGCCTGATGAAAGAAGACGTGAGTGATTCACTCTAAAAATAAACACAATGTTTTCTTAAGGTAAAATGACACTAGGATGGACATGTAAAGTTTCAGTTGTTATAACTTACCGGTGCAGAATGGAATCAACAGTTTGATTTAAAAATGCAATAAGGCAAAGCATTTTAATTTTACTTGAGTGGCTTTGGAGCCTTTTTGATAGCAAAATGTTCTAGTCTGGCATCCCATTTTTCCTTCTACTTGTCTCTGATTTTTCAGGCTCATATAACTCTACCTGCTGATTTTGAAGACTATCAAATGACAATACAGCAAGTGGCATTTCCATGTGTTAAATATGATTGTATTTGATTGGTATTGCAACTTGCACCCAGGGCTTTCATAGGCCAGAGTCTTCCCCCAATACATGCTCATCTGGCAGTATTCAGAGCAATTCTCATATAAGTAAAAGCTATTTCTGCTCTGGAAAGGATGGACATGGCAAATCTACAATAATGACAGCCCAGTGCAGCAAAGTCCACGTTCCATTTAGATCTATATTAAAATTTGAGGGGTTGAGGGGCCACACAAGATTTTATGCCTTTTTCAGCGATTTTGAAGGAAGCCGGAAAAAAATAAGAGAAAAAATAGCATTTCCAGTGACATTGGGAATGTATTGGCTACTCCTTTCTCATTTTCCATTCAAATTGTCATTTTCCCCCATCATAAATAACATAGGGTCACTCTCTTCAAATGCTATTATTTTCTTGCACAATTTATTGGCTTAAGCAGCTCCAGGTTCAGCACAAAGACCTATGATTCACGGGTCACAATTATCTTATCCATTATTTCCTTATAGAGACTTGAATTGGAGCTCAGGAAGGGTGACAACCTTGCCAGGACCGTGCTAAAACTATTTACAGCCAGGAGGCATATAATCTGGGCTGAAGATTATTTATGTTAAAACAAATACCTGGATTTTTTTATAGCAGTTTATCAGTAAATGAATAACTTTTAGATGCTGTTAAAATAATCCTGTGCTAACTGCCAGGAAAAGAAGCAAGGTGCATGCAGGAGGCTGCACAAATCCACTTTAATAGTGCTTTTCCAAGGACCAGAGCCAAAGAGGGAATTTGCTTCCTTTGTTGTGACAAATCCAACATTTGCTGGCATATAACACCAGTTTCATGTGCTCTTGCTGTAAAAAAAAGCCAACAGCATACTGTGCTGTATCAACAGAAGAGTCACTTGCAAATCAAGAGAGGTGATTCTTCCACTCCGCTCAGCAATGGTGAGGCCTTGCTGGAGTAGTGTTCAGGTTTGGACCCTGCACATCAAGAAGGATGTGGACAGATGTGGCAGGAAAATCAAACTGATTAGGGACCTGGGAGGCAAGACTTTTGAGGAACGGCTGAAAGAACTAGGGTTAGTTAGAAGAGAAGACTGAGGAGAGATTTGATAATAGGCTTCAAATACCTGCAGGGTGATAATAGAGAGGACAGAGATGGACTTTTCTCTGTAGTCATAGGAGGCCAGGCTAGGAGCAATACAAGCTGTAGCAGAGGAAATTTAAATTGGGGATTAGGAGGAACTTTCTGTCTATGAGGCTGGTCCAGCATTGGACCCGGCTGCCTAGAAAAGTTGTGGAGTCTCCATCCCTGGAAACTTTCAAAAGCAGCCTCAACAAACATTTGGCTGGGATGTTTTAGTTAGGGATTATCTGCCTTGAGCAGGGAGTTGGACTAGATGACTTTGTGAGGTCCCTTCCAGACCTACTTTCCTATGATTATCAACTGCGTGAACAATCACCTCTGGAGTGATATTATGTTATCATATACCACTTCATATTTCTCTCTTTTCTACTGCCTCCATTCAAAGGGCTGGGAATAGACTCTGAAGCCTTCCAGTAGGTCTTTAAAGAGGGGATAATAATACCCCTTTGTTTGGCTCATGGACTGCGAGCATTTTGCAGCACAGATGATTTCTTTTTTCATATTTGTAGAAGCTTCCCAATAAATTAATATCTTTTAGATGTCGTTAAAATAATGTAACGTCTTGCAGAACGGAACCCCAAATTCGATCAAGTATATATGCAAGGCATTATTACTGTTGTAATTAGTAGTAGTAGTAGTCGAAGTAAGCAGCAGCAGTACTAGTATTTCATATTGATAGTCCAAATTGAAACCAAGTTAGTAACAATTAAATATTGTGGACATTTGATGAGTGGCAGCCTCTGCAAAGTGGGTTGTTTTTGGTCCAGTTTATGGCGATAAGAAACACGATCTGCAAAGCAATCATCAGCAATTGGCTCGCATTGTGGTAGTCTCAGTGGAGATGCTCAGGACTGAATGGGCCTGGGCAAGGGCTTGCTCTTTCACATCTACAATCCCTCAGTCATCACCAGGGGGAGTCACACGTGAAAGGCAATGATGAGTGTTCATCCAGCACTTCTACTTACTACGAGTCTATTCAGTACAAAATGACAGCTATTCCACCTGGGGAGAGCGGGAGGAGCAGAGCAGAAGAGTCTCTTTGTACCACCAGTCCCTATCTATCCAAGTTAAAACTTTATCTGTTCCTCATTTTTTCTTCTCATTTCCTGATATATTTTGCACCTATATAGTGCTTGTGGAAGGTGCTAAATCAGGGATGAGCAATTATTTCGGGCAGAGGGCCACTTATTGAGTTTTGGCAGGCCATCGAGGGCCACAACAGCCAGCCAGGGGCAGATAAATATTAATTTTCTAAATTTTTAGGGGCCCCGCAGGCCGGATAGAATGGCTTGGCAGGCCACATCTGGCTCGCGGGCCGCATTTTTCTGCCCCTGTGCTAAATCAATAGCACTCTGTCTGTTCAAATATAAAACAGACAACAGCACTGAAAGCTTCCTTCACTGCCCAACCAGTGTGCCAGCATTTAGCCAAAAGGACCACCGCCAATGAGAGAATCACTTGCATTTGCTATTTCTGCTAAAACTAGCAACAAGGGGCAGATTTAGCAAGGGTGGGGCAGTTTATTCTTGAACGCCAATTATTCTTCTCTTCTCCTTGTTTAGGTTTTCATTACTTTTATACATCATTAATACCTAGAGCAGGGCTGTCCAACAGGGGTCACACTAGCAGGGGCTGCATATCCTTTAGGCTGCACCGGTGAGGGGCACGGGCACCCAGGCTGTATGTTGCATGGGCACATGCACCCTCTGCACCACACACTCATGTGTGTCCCCTCCCGGTGCGCCATACTGCCCCACCGCTGCATGGGTTCCCCCCCTCCACTGCTGCAGTACATGCTATATAGCTCATCTCATCTTGACCCCCTGCACTGTGCCGTGCCACATTGCACCGCACCACCCCCGGGGGGTACAAAAGTTGGAGGAGGGAAGGGGAACCAAGAGACTCCAGCTGCTGTAGCAGCCAGAGTAATAGGGGGAGTAATAACCTGCTGGGAGCCCAGAGGCCATAATTTAACCCCTTGCTGTCCAACTGGCAGCCCGCCATGACATACAGGAATAGAACTATGTTGTGCTAGGCACTGTATAACAATCCTTAGGAAGACGTGGTTCCTGTCCCAAAGAGATTACAGAATGAACAGACCAGAGAAATAGATAGTGATGGAGCTAGGAAAAGTCTCTCGAGTGATGATGGCAACTCTTCTCCACTAGGCCGGGCTCCCTCCCATTTCTGTGTCATTGTCAGAAAACAGCAGAGTTGAGAAGAACTTGTGCAGGAATATCTACTGCATCTAAAGGTGCTAGAGTATTTGTATTTACATGTACCTCAAGAGTCACCCAATATTGCACCCTTGACTCTCATCTAAAATTCAATGAAGACTTTAAAAATCTAAGGAAGATAATAAGCAAATGTTCCAAACTCAAGCTGGAAGTGTAAAACCAACCTGCAGTAACTTCATTCCACCAGATATTCACATAATCATCCCGGTCTGTCCTTGACTGCTCGTGGTAAAATCCCAAAGCATGTAGGATCTCATGCTCCACAATAGCTTTATAGTCACACCCCAGCCCAATGGACAAGTTTTGCCCAGTCTGAAGGTCTCCAACCATTGACCAGCACCTGAGAAAGAGGGAGATTGCATTGTGTCTTAAGAAGAGTTTTCTGGTCTATATTTAAGGAATAAACCTTGTTGCTTTATCCAAAGTATTGTAGGAAAAAAGTTTAACCATACACCTGCTCAAATAATGCACATTAGTGCTTATTTGTTATGGGCTGATAATGCTCTCAGGGTTGTACAAAGCACAGAATGAATCGAGTCCCTCTTCTGAGGCATTAACACATGCCTTAGACCACTATGTTATACGCATCCCCACTAAGGCAAATTCATGCACCTGAAATCCCCCATACTCTCCCAAATTTAAGCAGGTGTGAGAGTTGGATTCCAACCTCAAACCTTGAATCTAGACCCATAAATCCTCCTTCTATGTAAGGTTGACTGGATCACTGTTTCCTTTTAAGATGCAGCTGATGGCACTAGTGGCTGCATTTTTTTGAAACAGCTTGGTGGCTAGGGCACTTTGCTAATGTAATCCAGTTAACATATTTGTATTGTGTGACAACCCTTCTGTGATGCTTATGTATTCTCTGTAGATCTGTATTGTATACTCTGTAGATATGCATGGTCGGGACCTGTGTCCCTTATCTGTATCCACATTAGTAAGCATGGTCAGTGAGTGGGAACTCACTGGGCTGTTTTTAACTGCATTAACTCATTTTAACTGAGTTTTACCAGTTTAAATGTAGGGGGTGAGGTGAATTGGCCTTTGTGTGCACCAACGTGCCCTTCCAAAACTAAAGTTTATAGGAGTACCAAGGCTGTAAGAGAAAATTGGGCAAAAGTTCCTGCTTTCTGTTTAGAAGCTCTGCTTGCTGCAGTCCCTTCATAGCGTTTGATAAAGTAAGCTGTTGCCTGTGAAAACGTATGCATCTCTGATTTAGTTAGTCTATAGGAGCAGATCCCCCCTGCCATTTGCCTGACTTTAGCCTTACCTGGCTACCTACCTCTAACCATATTGACTGGGAGAAACTGTTAATCTTTGGCTGGAGTGGGCTATTAACCATTCAGGTTTTCTCTGAAATTGTTTGTCCCATTTCCCCTTTAATAAACCCCACAATAATATAATATTCATAGTTTCTAGGGTCAGAAGGGACCTGAACGGATCATCAAGTCCGACCCCCTGCCCTGGGCGGGAACAAGTGCTGGGATCATAATACCCCAGCCAGATATCTATCCTTATCTGTGTCTATCCATATCTGTATTTGATAGCTATATTGTTCACAAGTAGGTAAATTTAGTCACACTGGGCAAAGCAGCAGTTCAGATTGTCTCCCATATCCCCAGCATGCTCTGAACACCAGGGCTGCAGAGCAGGATGGGGCACTGTACACCCTCCTTTGGAAGATGGGCTACTCCATAGCCATGAATGCAAGAAAGAAAGAGAGAGACAGAGAAAGAGTGCCTGACTTTGTAGCCTAGTGGTGTGGGCACTTCCCTGAGAGAAAATAATTATGAGTTCCAGTTTCAACTCTTCTACCCTGAAGAATCGTTAGATAAAATACACAAACAAAGAACATTGGCTGCAGAAGGAAAAAAACACTATTCTTCCCCAGGGAGTGCTCTCATCCCTGGCCTGCACTTTCATACGCCTCCTTGCTTGCCCTCTTCTTCCAACCCCTTGAATTTTCTATTCCTTTCTGCAAAAGTGACACAGCTCCAACAGGATTATGTGGAGTGATCTCTCAGGCCAGCCTTGCAGTAGTGTAATGGAGGGGGAACGACTTGTGGGGAGGTGCCAATATAGCAGCCCTGCAGCTGCCAGCAGTCTGTGCCAGTGCCAGCAGGCACAGCTGTTCCCAGTGCTGGCGCTGCCCTATTACACCTCTGCAGCCTACCTTCTACTTTGCTGGACCAGGCACTCTTCTGCAAGGTGAGACGTGGGTTTGAGTCCCTTCGGGCTGAGGAAGGCTCAGAACCCAGGACTCCCCTTTCCTGGGCAAGCATTTTAACTAGGCCATTATAAAAAGGCAATCTCAAATGGCCTTAGGCAACCAAAAATTCAGCTCAGCCAAGACAATGGTGTCTCAGGATATGTCAAGTAACTTTACTAAGTAGTTCTTCTGGCTGTGGGGATCTTGGTGTTGATGGGGTTTCTGTGAATTGCCGTCTTTGACTTAGGTGCCTTACTTCCACATAAGTCCCATTTTAGACCCTTACATTCCTTGGTGAAGCTCAACCTCAGGCATTATCATAAGAGTGTGTAATACACTGGCCTAGGGTTTGGAACCATATCTCCCTCTATTGTTATAGCAATACTATGGGCTAGGATCCTGATAACAACCTCCAACTCAGATCCATGCCAGTGGACTGCAGCTGTTCCAGAGGTAGCTCCAGGGGAAAGGTAGCAGAGCAGCTCCATTCATAGGCAACCTCTCAGCATGGCTCAGGAAGGAAATCGATGGGTCTGGTTATACAGCGCAAGGCACCAGCATGCAGAGATACCCCATGCTAGCTCCGCATGTGCTAGCTCCAGAACCAGTAAAGCCACATGGGTGCAGTGCTGTGTTAGGGGCAATAACCTCTTGTTTCAGTTCCAGAGTCAGCACGTACAAAGGTAATACGAGGCATCTTTGCATGGTGCTGCCATGGTGCACACCACGTTGTGTGCAAACGTAGCAGGAGCCCTAAATTGAAGCAGTGGATTTAAAAAAACACCACTTCAATTTAGGGTTGATTAAACCCCCGTGTCATGCACACACCCCGCTGACTTACCTGCCTCCCTGGCAGGGAGGGGAGGGTGAGCTGCCAGCGAGTGGAGCGGTCCCTGGGCTGTGGGGTGGGGGCTGGTGCTTGCCTCCGCGTCAGTGGCAGCACCCCCCCCGGGTGGCACCTGCCTGCTGGCACCTGGCTTGGGTGGTCCCAGGGGGCACCACAGCCATGGAGGGAAGCACCGGGCCCCTGCGCAGCTCAGACAGGCAGGAAGGCTCCGGGGGGGTGGGGAAGATCAGGCTCACCATTTTTCCTGCCGCCGGGCTGCTGCCAGGCTGCTGCCTGCATGGGCTTCCTGCAGAGCCCCTGAGTTGCCTGGTGCTTCACTCCACGGCTGTAGGGGCAGCAAACTAAAAGTCCTAAAGGAGTTTTAGTTTGCTGCACCCCAAGTCTTTTAAGGCACATTACACCACCAAATTTCCTTCAGTGGCTGGAATTACTGCGCAATATGCTGCCCAGGCGTGCAAACACTGACACCATTAAAGCTATACAAAAGCATTGAGCCTGCTTTAAAGCGTCATGCTCACACTCCTCTTTTTTTGTCTACACACAGCCCCAGATACGGATGTCTCAAGCGCACTAGAGGGATGCTCGGTAAAGCATCTTCATTGGCATACTTCCAGGTTTGAAGTGCTGCAGTAGGTGGGCAGAGGAGGGAATGGCCTGGCTAGGAAATGCTGCTATATACATAGCTGGTAAGAGTGAATAAGAACCTCAGTTCTTTCTAGCTGCCTCCTTCATGCCCTGTGATCAGAAGACAATTTATACACCAGATATAATAATGATACTTCATTATCTTGAACTTTCATCACTTCTTTTCTCCCAAAGATTGCAAAGCCCAAACTCTGCCTCTAAAAAGGCCTGCAAAGAAGTTAAGGTCGGTAGGGCTCCGGAAGAATCATACCACCTACCACGATAATGGTGAAACAAAGTCATGTAATAAAAGTTAAACAGGAATCTGGGACTTTGACATAACACTTACCCACTGCCTTGCTGGAAGAGTATGTAGGTTCTCTCTCCTTCGTACGGTTTGAAATCCACACAAGACTTTAGGCGGAACATTTCAAAAGCTTCAAGAATGACTCCCTTGGCATTTAGGTCTGGAAAATATATTTCAACAACATACCTTTAATACGTAGTAGGTGACAGATCAGTAATACGCATGGTCTACATCTCTATATCTCTGTGGACATATATTATATACGGTGCATGCATTATGATATACCTCCAAAAAGGATCAAAACTTAAAATGACAAGTTTTATATCTGTCATGGCTGGGGAAATGGGTTTTGGCATACAGGTTGCAGGTGTTTATTAGCATATTTTTAAAAGTCTAATCTCCTATCGTTTGCCATTGGGTCAAACTCTAGTGTCATGATGCCTCCAGTTGGGCCAGGATTTCATCCCAAAATCTCAAAAACAAAGCACAGTCTGCATTACTCAGGTCATCAGCCAGAATGTAGGGAATGGGGAACTTCCATCGATAGCTCTCATTTCTCAGGGCATTACGTTCATTCTGTTAAAAAGAGAGAGGAAGGTTAATAGCCAGTAATGCATTCCTTGGGAGAGCAAAATGGGTTTTATAAGATGAATATCAGTAGGATAAATGATACCCATCTAACTGAAAATACTTGCAGGCAGTAAGATATCCCCCTGGAAGAGGTCCAGTCCAGCAGCTGAAAAACAATTCAGAAAAAAGATGATTTAAAAATCTTAAACGTGGTGTTTTAGATTACAGAAAATGCTAGAGGTGCAGAAGTTGATTTCAAGACCTCAAAGGACATTTTTGGATTATTATTAGGATCGGTTTCTGCTTCCAAGCAAACAAATAGCAGATTCCACTACCTGTATCACTGCATTGCTAAAAAGCACACTATTGTAGGTTGGTGCTCCATCATTTTCCATGCTGTACTGCATTTGCCAAACTATAGATCGCACCTATTCAACTGGCAGACTAAAAGGGGTTAATCTGCAGCCACCAAGCTCCTGCTTGGCCACTGCTCCCTCTATTGCTCCAGCTGCAACAACAGCAGCCAAGGGCTCCAGGCTCCTTCGTCCTCTTCCAACTGCTGCCTCCCACCTCTGTCCCCTGCCCCTCACAGTGTGACACATGGGGTGGGAGCAGAACAGGAGTTCAGGGCCACACAGGCCCTTGGTTCTGCATTTGGGAGGAGGTCCTATGTGGGTGCATGGTGCATTGGCAGAAGGGGGGCCCTGCATGGTACAGTGCAGAGGACTATGCAGGCATGTGGTGCACTAGCAGAGGCATCTGTGTAGCCCGGGGGCCCTTAACGCTTCACAAGATTGAAAATCCTCTGGGTTCTTAAGCTGATTGTTCTAAAGATGAATGGAATGAATGGATACATATCTATCTCAGTTCTATTCTATTCTATTCTATTCTATTCCGCTCACCCTTAGAACAAGCAACCTAACAATATAATGAATATTAGATATATATAGATATATAAAATATGTGTATGCACTTCCTCAGCCTGGCGAAGGGTGTTTGTACCCAAAAGCTTGCAAAGAAGAATTTTTCCAACTCTTTTAGTTGGTCTAATAAAAGATATTGGATTTACCCAAAGAACCTTGTCTGCCAATGTATGCACATGTGCATGTATGTACGCAAAGTTGGATTACAAGAAACAAAAAGATGAGATGAGGGCGCATTTTATTGGTATTCTTCCACATCATTTCCATACTAAGCCTTCAGATATATGGCAAAACACTAAATTATTTCCTTCTCTATAGAAGCAGTTGACAGAGCAGGAAAAAAATGATTGCTAGCTTGCAAAACCATTTGTAATGGGTACATCAGGGTACCTCACTATGAGCCATATCCTCAGCTAGTAAAATACGATTTACTTCATTGTGGATTCACAACAGCTGTGGGTTGGTCCCACTGGCACCAAGTCTTCAGAAGCCCTTATGCTGCCCTAGTGAATATTCACTCATGTCATAAAATTACTACCCATTTCAAAACAACCTGCAGTTTTCACCTAGGAGAAAGCAATGGCTTGGAAAGCAGGCATGTTGCAAGGTGAGATTCAAGAGTATTGACCAAGCTACTAATAATGCAGAATCTCACTCAGACACTGCCTGCATCACCTCTACTTATTTTCCTTGATATCACTGTCTACTCTTCCTGAAATAAAATAAATAAATACAGCTTCTACATCTAAATTTTCTACTCCTAATACTTGAAAACACCCACCATCTTACAGTGTTCTCACAGAGATTGAAAGGGGATGAGAAAAGCTACCTACCTAAATTTATTTCTGGAATATCTTTCCTTAGTTCACCAGCATCAGCATCAAAGGCTGCAAGAAAAATATATGAAAAGGAAAACTTTTTGTAACCAACAGGACAGGCGTGGTGCCCCAACCACCACCACCCTCCTCCCTCATTCCACCCGCAGAAAATAAAAGAAAATGTGCTGGAACATGCAATAGTTTAAGCAGCCCTTACCATCTTCCCTTCGGTGCTGTTGAACCTGAAAGAGAGCAAAATATGTATTGCATGAAGTGCAGAGAGCCCAAAGAGGGAGAGGGGGAGCTGGAAAAGAAGGGCGTAATACTTACGGAGAAAGGAGTGCAATGGCTGAAAAAGAGTATCAGACACAGGCAGGAGAAGATGCGAGTGGAGGCCATTCTTGCTGTGGAAGAAGAAAACAGACCCCGTAATCTCTTAGAATTTATAAGGCAGTTCTCTGAACTTTGCCCAGAGTATCTAGCAAGAAACTTTGAACTCCTTATTTTTACTCTGAGAGTTATTAAACGGGAACCTTTTTTTTTTTAAAACATTGCTTGTGGCAATGTTTGGTAATTTGCCTAAATCCATGTAAAAAAAAAAACAACATTTAATTGGGAACCCTGATCACTTTCAATCCAAATGATGAAAAGCTGGAACAGTAAGCAATCCTGAATTTTGCCCAGAGTTAAATCAAGGGACTTCTCTCTATTGTTGATTCTCTCTGTCGCGTTTGCTGTCTGTCAATACTCTGGGTCAGATTTTGCTCTTAGTTACAATGCCATAAACCTAAATTAACGCCAGCTGCCTGAGCAGATTTACATCCCTGGGAGTGACAGAATTAGTCTTTAAATTGTTTTCAATTAATAATTAACACCAAATTGCAGAAGCGAGAGAAGAAAAAAAAAACCGATCGCCAATGACCTCAGGTCCAATTTTAGGGATTTTTTCCAAAGCTGCGTCCATTCTAGAGGTTAATGACTGTATTGTTGGGGGGCGTCCACCAATTCCCTCGGGACACCGTATCACAGTTTAATGACTTTCATTGGTGTTCATCCTATTTTTAATTTTCTCCAAGGGTGTCAGTAGGAAGTGGGGCTTTGCATGTTGGGAGAGAGCAGTGGCAAGTCTCTGCATCATGCTCAAGTGACAGCCTGAGAAGTCTCCCTATGAAAATCTGTCCCATCTGTGCCAACCTCTTTCTATGTATGGCACTATCAAGTATGGCCAATGACACCCTCGCTGTGCAGGGATTTGGGTCAGTGGGTATATGCTGTAGGTTAGAAGCATCTACTGTAATCTCTTCTATCTCCCCCAGTGGGACTTATCACAGCAGGATATAGTATGCCTTTAACAGCCTTGCTGTCAGACAGTCTGCATACAAGCTATGCAAAACATTTATGTTAGCACCTCCTAGCTTGCCCTTGGTATGAAATGGTTAGCCTCCCTAACTGTATGTTTTTTCTTCTTCTAGCTTGTTAACCCTTTGTTCTACATTTGCTGATTGTCTTAGAGCCAAATGGTTCAGGATAGCCATACAGGTTGCCTAAATGCTCCCATTATCAAACCTTTTTTTTTTTCCCAGTTTCTCTGAACTTCCTAAAACTTTCACTTTTTGAGTGGAACATTTCCAGGCTCAATTTCTGAGTGAGGGTGAACTTGAATAAATGGACCTGACTTATACTGGTGAAAATCAAGCCTAACTCTATTGAAGTCAGTGGAGATATGTTGATATAGCCTTGGATAAATGAATGGGGATGCAGGATTCTATGAAGTTCCTTTTACACTGGTTTCCCATAGTATTTAAGAGCTCAGAAAATACTGTGTGTGTACATAGCTGTTTAAAAAGTTCCATTTTTACTGAAAGCTAATTAAAGCTATTTTAAAAAAAAATCTTGGAGTGGTTCCTCTATAAAGCCGTATGGGTCACTTTTTTCTCTGGCTACTTTTTTAGCATAACTGAAGTGTAACACCTTATTAGCCCAGGCTGGTGAAAACTGAAATATTTAGCTTACTATCACTAGAGAGCAGTCTCTGAAGAAGTCACACGTTTGGAGAGCTGCAAGTCTACACTGGACAGGGCAAGGATTTAGTTTAATTCAAATTGTTCCTACGACAAAATGTAGGAATGTAGACGAGGTGCCTTCTCCTACCTCTGTCTGACACTAACCAACAGGTAAGTAATGTAAGTAATTGGAAAAAAATATAAGCAACTCTAAATGCTAAGGAAAAACAGCACTGAGGGTTTTACCGACAAAGAGGCCATTTCCAGCTCAGACAGCTTACCCCAATATTTGCTTGGCTTTGGGCACTGTATGAGCTTCTGCAGAGCAGTAAAAATGGAAGTTGATTCCTTTCCTCAATTTTGTTGCCCCTCTCCCTTTCCCTCCTTCTACCCTGGGGCTGTAGACATGTAGACTCCAGCCAACTTCTCCCCCATGCTCAACCAAAGGAGATCCATAAAGGATTGGATGAGAGAAGATATCTTCCAACGTTTTCCAGGAAAATGGCTTTCTGTTCAACAGACCACCTCTGTGACTGAAGAGTACCGGAGGAGGAGGAGGAGGAGTGGGGTCTTCTAAGAGATCACATGATACCTCAAACATTACCTCCCAAAGAGTTGAGGAGGAGCCACACAGATCAGCATGAGGGTCCAGGCTCTACCCCACATTCAAAATGTTAAACAAGACAACTTTTTATATCTGAAACTAATGTGGCCTTATGATTACTCCAGCTGTAAGACAAAAGTTACTCTGACAAGCTGAGAAGGACTCTCCAAAAACTCAACATGAACCAAGGACAAAGAGGACATAAGGAAATATAGCTAGCTAGCTAGGTATCTAGCTAGATAGATAAATAGATAGATATACTTGTTAGTTTGAGGAGAGGTCTGTGTCGTCCCCCTCTCCACCTCCCCAGTATACTAATACTAATACCTAATACTGTGTTGGCCTGTTTTGAAGCCTATGTATATGGAAAAACACAAATCTCTTTAGCAGAAGTGCCGTTGTCAGTAAGGATGCTCCATGGCTGCTTAGCATAAAGAAACATTTCAAGGGTTCACCCTCTAGAAGCAAAGGGTTAGAAGGAATTTCAAGGGCTATACTGAGGGTGAGTGCAGCTGGGCACAGGCAAATGAAATAGTGAATCAATAACAGAGGATCCACAGGTGTGTAGCATCCATAGCATAAACGCGTGTGGAAAAGGAACAAATATCTGCAGCAACACAATATAAAGCAATCTGAAAAAATCTGACCGCTAAATCTCCTACACTGAGAAGCAACACAAGACTACAGATGATATTTAGTATTCTTAACATATCTATCGATGTATTTGGGATAATAAAGTAAAATGTTTATATAGCCACATCATAGTACATCAGTTGGATACTGCATTTTGTATAGAGTTTTTGGTGAAAGCTGCGTGTCTCAGAAGACAAATCAATCACTCCTCTCTTTTGCAAGACCTTTTGAAGCCAATGAACTGGGATAGCTGAGGGGAACATTTGCCCAGAAAGTGTAATAAAATGTCATCAAGTCTTTCACAAAACACAAAAGGAACCCTCTTCCCTCCCCTCACATCTATTTCAACAATTTTGAGCTGAGTCTTGAAATGGCCAAAGAGCTGAGGAAGGTGTCTCAGTTGTTTAAAGAAAGAATTTGGTGGCATAGTTGAGTGCATGCTCAGAAGCACATTTGAGTACAGTCATCTACCAGACTCTGGAGAGCTGAAGTTAGGAGAATCCAGACAAGAGGAATCTCTTATAATCAAGGTGAAGGGAAATGAAGTCAAGGATGAGAAATGGTGACAACAGGCAATATTACTTGAGGGTCAACAGACAGCAGTACCAATGTGGGAATTGTGGAGGAAGAGTTTGGATTCAAGGATGATAACAGCATTATGCAGAATAATGATAAATGAGAGGATTCAGTCATGTAGGAAAACATGGTTCTGTATGGGGAAGTTCCTTGCATTTAAGAAACACTTTAGATAATTAGGTAAAATACTTTGTGATGAAGTTATAGTTTTGCTTTTTCAATGCCAGAGCAAGGAAGCTCAGTTCAAAAAGTTCTATTAAAAATGAATTGTTTTCATGAAATGGTCAAATACTGTTCATTTTATTGTAGATGATTCTTTGTTTGCAGTTCTAGTGCTGGGATTCAGCACGTTTCAAGGACGGGCTGGGACTTCAGATTTAATCCAAGGGGTTAGATCTGTAAAAAAAGATGTTTAAAGACATGACTATCATGACTACCATATAGTAACGTATTTCCCATATGACAGGCAAACCGGCAAAAGGCAGATTCCAGTGCAACATAGAGTCGTGACATCCACAGCAGTTAAGTATTAAAGTACCTAAAATGCTGTTTATGCTCTTGGGTACCAATATGCCTCTTCCATAGGCAGGCTTCGGATCTTTGAGGATGCCCACAAATCTGACGTTAATATACCAAGCTGAATTAGCTCATAAATGGAGAGAACTACAGTCCTCCTAGCACTACTGCTAATTTCTTGCATATATCTTCAACATTTTATTACTAGATGCCTGGGCTCACCCACATCAGCATTGTACTAATCAAAACTAATTTAATGAAGCTTCTCCCAATATACAGGGGAGGCCAGAATCAGCCCCGAGTGGTATTGCTCTTATTAAGGGAGACTTAGAAGAGCTAGGTAAAAGTTAGGAATTTTGCACACTAGAGATATGAACCCTGATTTCGTATATCTATTAGATCATATAAATTTCTGGCTAGGAATGAGTCAGAAACAGATTTCCCATCTAGCAAAATTTGGAGTGATTCAGGCTTTAAGAGGAGGATTGCAAAGGGTTTGGGACAGTGCTTGGCCTGTAGCCAGAGCACTTTGCAGGGAAGTAAAAGATGCAGGCTCAAACTTCCTCTGGTGAGAAGGGTCTGAAACAAAGGTCTCCTGCTCCCTGAGCAAGTGCCCAGACCTCTGGGTTGTTGGACTAAAATGGTTTCTTCCCTCCCCGCATTTTGCTTTTGCCGTGTATGCACATGGAGCAATTCTCTTTTGCCATGGGAGCAAACAGAGTCCTGCATGACTGCCCCAACCTGCAATTAAGTGACTGCATAATACTGTTCAAGTGAAGAAAGCAAAATAGGAATGAGCCCAAAATATTCAGGGTGCAGTTTTGATTAATGAGATTCATTGCATAATCACATGTTTTATGGCTGTTATTAAAACTAATTGCAGGAATGGACTGGGAGGGAAAAGTTTATGGTCTAGTATATCACTCAGATCAGTAATGTCCAAAAGTTGCTCAATGTCCTTGTGACAGGGAGCCTGTGGGCCCTTTCACTTGAAGGGGAGAGAACCCTGAAGTTAGGACTGCGAGGGGGCAGGCAGCCAGGAATCCCCCTGCCCTGGGCAGGGAGCTGCGTTAGGGAGAGGGGGACACCTGCAGCCAGCCAAGAGACTACTGCATGGAACAGGCTGGCTGTAGGAGAGTTGGCAGGCACGAGACCAGCTGACTATTCGTGGGCTGGCTGCTAGCAAATGGGCAGGTGGCAAGCTGCAGGCTGCTGAGCTAAGCCCGAGCTGAGAAAGCAAGCAGGTCATTAGACACAGAAAGGGAACACCCATGGGGAGTGGCTGGGCCACATGACCAGGGGGGCAGGGCTTAGGAGGTGCATAAAGCCAGTGCATGAGAGCAGGCAGGCAGTTTGGCCTACAAGCTGCTGGAGAAGGGTCTCCTGGCGAGGAAGTCTGCAAGACAGCGCCTAGCTGATCACACACTGAGCTGCCTTGGAACTACCAGTAAGAGACTGAGAGCTTACTGAGGGATACAACCCAGGGCTGCGGGGGTTAGGTTGGTACCCAATGAGTAGCTTGCACTTATAGAAGTCAGTGTACACTCAAAACTTTAAGATGCAGTAATATTTTTAAAAATGGGTATTGACTCAGAGTGGTTGTCAGAAAGGAAATTAGCTTTATTAATCAGATGCATATGTGCTGACAGGAGAATAGATCCTCCTGCATTATGTTTTCTTAGTGCTGTTAGTACCCAATTTTAAGTGTTACTGTATGACTATACCCCAATTCCCAGCTGCTAAGCACAGAACCCAGTTCTAAAGTTCCCCCTGTATAATGCTTTCTAGTATAACAAGTCCCATTATGTTCAATGAACTATTTCCTGCAGTAAGGTACTACTCAAGGGGTGCATCTACATGTACGCAGTTACTGTGCAGTAACCAAAAAATTACTGCACAGTACAGGCATGCATCTATATGTGCGCAGCTGTACTGTACAGTTAATATGATGACTTACACTGACTTGGGTGTAAATTTAATACCTGAATCATACAGGTATCAAATTTATGCCCAATTAGTTACTAAGTAAAAACACACATGTAGACGCCTTACTCTACAGTAACGCTGTGTGTGTGGATTGACATAAGACTAACTTTAGCCCCAAGTTGATCCGCACAGTGTTACTGAACTGTAATGCCTGCATGTAGATGCCTACCTAAACCCCACTTACTGCGCAGTAATTTACTATGCAGTAAATTTAATACGCAGTAAATGCATGTGTAAAGACAACCAAGGCAGCAAGTATAGTTAAAATGAGGGCCCTTGCAGGTATGGATTATAGAACCAGATCTATAATAAAGTGCAGAAGGGTCAAAAATGTCCTTATTGCTTATGCCACGCTTTTCAATGCTCAATAGATGCCTGATTCATTTTCAAAACCAAGAATTTCAAAACCGACTAATGATTTGTTGGGTACCTCTGTGTTTGGGCATGCAAGTGGGATCACCTTAGAGGAAAAATGTCAAGCACTTTTTGAAAATCTGATCTCATAAATAAATCTGGGAATCAAGGTCTTTTAAACGAGTCTCAAGTTGGGGACATCCAGCAATCAAGGCATGCAGATCACTAAACAATTGAAAAATCTTTTCTAGAAGATGATGACGTCTAGCCATATAAACAACCTAAATCTTCTACATCTTCCTTAGTAACAGTAAGCTAAGTAAATGTTCTGTTCTCTGATTGTTGACAGGGTACTCTGTTATGATACTATACCTTCAAAATCTGCAAAGATGAAAAGATCATCGTTTTTGAGGAAATTTTTCCAGTGCATTTCTCTATGAGTCAGGAAAGAATTCCAGCCTGCACCTGGGCCCACATAACAGTTACAGGAAGAAGAAAAATTTCCAGTAATGGATGGTTTATCCCATTGGAGTGTGTCGTTTTTCTCTGTTGGAGAAAAATATTGGAGCTGATGAAAACATGGGTTCAAATTCATCTCCCATCAAGTAGAGTTACCACCAGAACAAACCTGACCATGCATCCAGTTTTTATAACATCTTTCCCCGGAAAAGCTCCTCATTTCCATCTTATGACCCGTGGACCAAGACTTACCATATACACGCTGGTTAGGGTTTGTAGTAAAGCTAAGGCTTAAGGACATCCTTTGGGCTACTTCCGGGTCTTGATCCAGAACAGTGAGAATCGCTTGCCTGTTCCCAGCAGGCCATTCTAAAAGTCCATCATTCTCGCTGCTGCACAAATGGAAAGTAATCCCCATGTAATTTACATATGAGGAGGTTGCTCTTCCATGGGGATAAAGCCTCAATTCAAAACCATAGCCTTCTGAGCTGTAGAATACTGGGCTAGAGATGAAATCGCCTCTTGAAGTACTGTTAAAAAGGGTAGTGAAGTTCCTAATGTGCCAGACACTGGTGGGACATTTTGTCTCTGTCAGGCTGATGTCATCAATGGTAATTCCACCACTAGAACTGGCTGGATCTCCTTTGATGCCTTGAAAAGCATAGCGGAATTTGGTTTGGACGTTAAAGGGAATATTGGATAACTTCCAGTGATGTTTTCCGTCAGCTGAAGGGAAAATTAACATTTTTAAGAGCGATAAATAGGTATCACAGTCGTAAATCATGGTCAGTTTTCCTCAAGCATCATGTGATGGAATCTCTTTGAATGCTAAAGGCAAGATGATATTTAATTTACTGGGTGCCTAGGTGGGCTTAAGTACTTTAATACAGTTTTATTCCACCATGCTCCAGTCCCTGAAAATCTATTAATGCAGCTGCTTTTTCAAAACACCATCTTTCTCTTAAGCTAACAAAAAAGCAGTGAGGAGGAGAAGGACCCGCCTACCTTTTGTATTATCAGTTTCTCAGGGATCCAAGCACGGTAGAATAAACCACACTTAGGCGCTTGCATTTACTTATACCACTAGCTGTTCGATACCAACGGTAGCCTAAGAACTCACGATCATTAATATACAAAGAAAACAACAGTTGTACCATTGTAAAACCAGTTACACATTTGATGTAAACAGTGTCAGTCTCTATTTACACTAAAAACAAACATTTGCCCCTATATTTTTTAAATCTCCTACAATGACAGAAAAGCCTAACAAGTCTATCCAGCCCACCCTGCTTCCGGTAGAAAGAGACGGTACTGAGGTGGAGTCCTTCTTGTATTCAACTATTACATTCAGAATGACCTTTGGGCTAGGGACAGACATTACACAGAAACTGGTTTAAGTGATCAGAAACTGGTTTAAACATTGTAGCAGAACAGACATTCAGCGCACATAAGCCAGTTTCAGAATGGCCGAAACCAGTTTGAGATAAACCTGGTTGAATGTAGTATCAGAATTAAGTGATTGAGCTCAAACTGGTTTATGCAATGTCTGTTCCAAACCTTGAGGCTTATGTTTTCCAGGACTTACCATATCTATCCATTTGAATATAGGCCTATAACACCTCCACCCTTATATCTGGCTTTCAAAGAATGAGGTAGTCAGAGGATCCAGCACTGGAACTGTCAGCAGTAAAGCAGATGCAATTTCCCTCATCATCGTTGGAGGTGATAAAAATATACACATCACAGAAACTCTCACCTTGGATGGTGTGCAACTTTACCATCTTCCTTACGTTGCCAGTTCCATCATCCATTTTAACCCAGATAACTAGCTTATCTTGTGGGCTTCCATTGAGCTTGTAGAAAAACTGCAGGCATTTCTCTTTCCTCTTTGGATAAAAGACACGAGATTCCAGAAGAGCTGACTGACTGGCATTTCCAGTCCTGGTATCCAAATGCATAAAATATCCCCCATCTAAAAAAAAAATGCATTCTTTATAGAATCTCCAAATGCTCTTTATCATTATTCTTGGAGCTTTTCTCTGTGATTTTTCTCCTCTACCTGAGACAAAGGTCCAGAAATATTTTGTATTTTTGACTAAAAGGCATCCCAAGCCTCCTCCCTATTGAAGCCCTTGAGCCCTGATGTCCAACTGACTTCACTAACTAGTTTTTTAGTTCATTAAAGTTTGCCCTTTGAAATTAAAAACCACAGTTGCAAACCTACTTTTATTTATCCTTCCATGTAATTTCAACTGAATCGACCCATGATCACTCAAACTAAGATTATTTTCTATGACCAGCTCTTCTACCAAGTCCTCAATGTTTACCAAAACCATACCTAAAATGCCATTGCCTCATATCTAAAATGGCCTTTCTTGTGGCTTCAGAGACTATTTAGTGAAAGAATCCATCTACTGGAATAACTGAGCTCTACCTTTACTGATAGCATTTGTGTCCCAATCTGTATTTGGAAAGTTAGTCTCTCATAAAAAGACAATTCCCTGTTGCATTGCTCTCTCCAGCAACATTACAGAGAGCTCTGTACATCTCCAGAGCTGACCCTTGGGATCTCCAGCACTTTTCCCATAGAATTTCTTTTACCCCATATTGCCCTAAAGTAATTTTGTTCCAAATCAATTCTACTCTATCCATGTTTCCCCTTATTTTTTTAGAGTCTGTCATGTCATTAACATGCAGTGTGACCCCCATGTGCTTAGCATTATATTTACTTTGCCTGACAAGCATGTCTATTTGCTTTTGTTGGAAAAAAGATCAACAGCATGCTGGGTTGTATTAACCAACATGCTTCTTGAAAATCAAGGGAAGTGATTCTTTCTCTCTACTCAGCACTGGTGACGACTTACCTGAAGTACTATGTCCAGTTTTAGGCCCCACACTTCAAGAAAGATGCAGACAGACTGGAAAGAGTCCAACGGAGAGCAACAAAAATAATTAGAGGCCTGGGAAACCTGACTTAGGAGGAAAAGATGAAAGAACTAGGACTGTTGAGTTTGAAGAGGAAAAGCCTGAGAGAGGATTTGATAAGTCTTCAAATATCTGAAGGGAGATTATAAAGAGGATGGCGATAGACTTTCCTCTGTGGCCATAGGGGATAGGAGTAGGAGCAATGGTCTCAAGATACAGCAGAAGACGTTTAGGTTGGAGACTAAGACAAACATTTTGACTGTGAGGGTGGTCACGTGCTGGAACAGGCTACCTAGGGAAGCTGTGGAATCTCCAACCCTATACATTTTCAAGAGCAGACACTTGGTTGGGATGGTTTAGTCAGGAATAATCCTGCTTTAAGCAAGGGGCTTGGAACAGATGACCTCACAAGGTAACTTCCAGCCTTACTTTCCTATGAACCTACTACAATATCTGTGTCTCAGTTATGGTTTCTATTCCATCATGTGTCTCTTACCCCTAAAACAGACAATTTTCTATTATGTGCCAATAGCTCAATTTTTTCTACTTTGCTGTGTAAGCCCTTTGAATTACTGTACAAATATCACACTTGTTTCTTATTAACCACCCACAGTTTTGTCCTTGCATTAACTGTATCACTTGTCTCACTAAGGTCTTGTTAGATTAGGCCTCTCTCTCCCCTTGCCAGCAACCCTTCTGCCGATGGGTTCTTTCATGCATGATCATGTTTACAGTCTTCTTTTTACTGTGCACTAAAACCAGGCATGGGTTTTAAATGCGTCTCCCCCAAGCTGCACCCCCAATTCCACTAAAAACAAATACACTGAAACTTTGCTGAGGATTTGTTCCATATGTCTTTAAACTTGTAAAACTTTTAAAGTCAGGATTTGTTCTAAACTAGTTTTGTGCATTATGATATTGCATAATGAGGTCCAGGTCCTGAGAAGTGTTCATGATATTTTCCCAGCAATCCAATTGCTTGGAAATACTTGGGCAGTGGTAGCTTCAGTCATTCAAGAATTAGAAATTGATGCAAAGTAGGAGCACGTGTGCATAAAGAAAAGGCAGATCCTTACTTTGTTCAATCCAGCGGGGCTCTGCTGAAGCCAGGGGAGCTATACCAGTTTACAATAACCTTGCTTCCTCTCTGTGTCTTTACTTGACCCGGAGCAGTTTTCAAACAGTTTTAAAAAGTTCTTGAGTTCTACAGTCCCCTCAAATGAAAATCACTGATCCTTCTGTCTGATGGCTGAGCACACAGGCTTGATAGCAACTGTTCAGACTAAGCCTTAAAACTGGCATCTCTGTCACTTACCTCTCTATCATATTTATTTTCAGAGAACGTTGAAGTATAGTAATATTCTTGCATTATTACTACAAAGAAAAATGCACACAAGTACCCTACCTTTACAGTGCCCCAGTAAGGTGTGGTCCTCATTTCCGGGTTTGCCTAGAGTATGGCCCCAGTCGGCATCATCTTGTTCACCCTGCACCATCCCACAGATATTGATGTTCTCGAAGGTGCACTGATCCAACAAAGTGAGGCTGGAAGCTGTTAGATATAGAGCATGTGTGTTTCTGTACATGCATTTTACATAGGAACCGAGGAACACTGTCAACTCACATACTGAACACCAGAAGAGGATCTGAGTATCCCATGTATGCTTAACCTATTTACCTTCTTAGCATCCCCATGAGTTTGCAGTTGGGAGATGAGGCTCAGAGACACGAAAGGGCATATTCAAAATGGTAGTTAGGTGCCAAGATTCCCACCGAAATCACGCCTTTTGGATATGGCGTCATGTGACTTTTTCTAAGATCACACAGGAAAATAATTGAACATGGGTCTCCTAGGTCCTAGACTATTACCTTAAATGCTGTGCTATAATTTCTCATATGCTTTGAAAAACATCCTGCTTACTGACAGCAGTCCATGAATGAAACACTAATTATTATTGAAAGACCCTAATCTTGTATTGCTGTCTGTGTTTGAGGACCCTATAGACTCTTCCACTAGGACTTCAAATGAGCCAGTCCATATTGATCACTCTGCAGAATGAGGGCCATATTTTTCTACTATTGCTAAAAGATCCTTTGTCCAAAGCTGAAGCATTACATCTCCTGTCACATGACTTTACTGATGTACTGCAGAACACAAACTAGTATATCAAAATACTGGAAAAAGAAAAATAAACTTACAGCAGCCATATAACTTATTCAGCTCAAGTGAGTCGATCCTACTCAGATCCAGCCTTTGCCCAATAATCTCATTGAATTTAGGAATTTTAGTTGTGATAGAAGAGATGTTGCTATGGATGTTGAAAGAATAAGGTCCATAATGCAGAACAGATTCATAATCATATGGGGTATTTAGGTCCAATAGGTAACTATCATTGTGTTTGTCAAAAGCATATGCATAACCTAGAAAAAAAGATACAATTAGGCTAGACTGGGCATGTCTACACATGCACCTTTACTGTGGAGTAACCAAAATTACTGCGCAGTAACCAAAAATTACTGTGCAGTATGGGCAGCGTCTACACATGCTCACTCATACTGCACAGTAAATCTATTGACTTACTCCAACTTCAGTGTAAATTTTATACCTGCAGGTATCAAATTTATGCCTGATTAGTTACTGTGCAGTAATGCACATGTAGACGCCTTACTGCGCAATAGCACTGTGTGTGTATGGACTGACTTGGGATGAAATTTAGTCCTAATTTGGTCTACACACAGGGTTACTGTGCTTTAACACCTGCATGTGTAGATGCTGGCCTAAACCCGCTTACTGCACAGTAACTTACTATGCAGTAAATTTAATGTGACATAAATGCACGTGTAGACGTGCCCACTGAGAATGAGACTTAGAACTTAACATATTCAAAGTGATTTACATACATCACTAGCTAATGCTCATATCTACAACAGATAAGCAGCCATTATTATTCCCATATTTAAAATACAGATACTAAAATGGAAATAAAGATATTTTTTTTCTAAGTCCACAGACAGAAGACCCGTTACTAAAAGAACATATATTTTTGTGTTTCAGGATGATAAGAACACTAGGACAATGGAATAATAAGAAACTGTAGAATCTCCCTCACTGGAGGTTTTCAGGAAGAAACTGAAGAGGTATCAGTCTGAGATGGCTTGAGATGACACTTGAGATTCCTTCCAACCCTATTATTCTAATATGATCACAGCATTGCAGATTACCTTCAGTGATCTGATCCCACCATATCTGAACATAGTCATCACGGTCTGTCCTTGACTGCTCATGGTAGAATCCCAGTGCATGCAAGACCTCATGTTCCACTAGGTATTTATAGTCGCACCGGTCACCAATAGATACAGTTTGACCAGTCTGAAGATCCCCCACGTAAGACCAGCAGCTGTAGGACAAATATTCAGTTATTGCAACCAGCTTGTTTAATACTTTTTATGATTTGTCTTCACTTACTAACTCAGTTATTAGATTAAGATACAACACAGAATAATGCTTCCAAAATTGCATGCCTGGATCCACCTTAATTGTAAAACTGCCACAGACCCCAGGCCCAGAGTAGCATGCAGTTGCACTGCCCCAGAAACAGATTGGGAAGCAGACTGTGTCTAAAGGAAACAATTAGCCTCCTGGTTTCACTTTGCTCCATTGGGATGGGAGAGCTGACACAGTGGCGCAGCACAGCATGCATTCTCCTGCATTGGGCAATGTGCTAGGGAGGTGAAAGCAAGGCCTTTCCCACTCTCTGTGTAATCCCAGCTCACAGATATGGGAGTGGGTGCAGCAGCTCTGCAGAGACTGCTTATCCTCCAATCTGGGTAGCCAACATAAGGGAGTAATGGCAGAGCCTTAGCACCCCATAGTCTGCAGCTAGGAGCAGGCAAGATGGTCGACCATTTAGCCCTCTTTTGCAGTGTGCCTGCAGAAGTGTTTAGCACCCAGAAGTTTGCACTGATTTAACTAAAAGCTTGATGGATACAGACTTCCTTGGGTGTGTTCACAAACATGGCTTTAAGTGTTTGGCTTTATGCACTTGTCTTAAATGTCTCCATTGGTCTAATAAAAGATATCACATCTACTCAAAGAACCTTGCCTGCCTATGCCTTAAACTAGTAACATGTCAAAAGAATAACAATTACCTCCTATGTCTGAGATAGAGGACAATCTACAACCTCCTTCTCTAACCAAACAGCCCCACTAACTCTAACCAAACTCTAACCAAGAGACGCAGACAGAAGTGACAATTTTCACCCAATTTGGCCCCTGAAAGCACTCCACAGTTGTTACCAAACACAAGTGCATGGCTACAGAGCACTTTAAAAGGGCACAATCCCATGAAAATCTTAACCCTTATGCAATAGGGTTCAGATGAAGATGCTCCAAAATGGAGCACCTTCAGTAAATTGTGTCTGCATTCAGGACTCGACTGACCGTAGCTCAGCCCAGCTTTGATGTTGCCTTCAAAGTGGGAGGGGGGAAAGAGAAAAAAGGGAGCTCAGTCTGGTGTTTTTTCAGGCGGAGCTGAAGGGTGGTGTGGGTGGATTGAAGCCCCCCAAGGATGCGGGGGCTTCAATCCACATGCCTGCCCTACCTGCTATCACTAGCTGGGGAACACCCAGAATGAGCTCCCTCCGCTCCCTTTCTTCCCTCCCATTCTGAAAGCAGGGCCATGGCTGGGAGAGAGTGGAGTATTGCTATCAGGAGAACAGCTGCAGGCTTGCAGCTGCTCTAAAGAACAGCTGGATTCCCCAGCCCCCAGGACCCAACAGCAAACTTCTGTTAGGTCTGAGGGATCATTGAAACTCATAGCGCTTCCGTTGAAGTGCCATGAATTACAATGGGGAGCTTCTTTTCTGTCTGCGCCTAGAGAGGATCATCATGCCTGTCCAACCCACTCCCTGACTGGGTCTTCCCAACAAAAGTCTTAGAAAACAGGTGGTTCCTACAGCATGTGCCAAAATCAGTAAAGCTGGGCTCTCATGGACCAAAGCCAAGTTCACTCACTGAAAACAACCTGCTGACAGGTTGCTCCAGTTTTTACCAGGCAGAATTTGTTAATTTGGAGGATTTCAACTGCTTCATTAACACACACACACAGAAGTGATCTCTCCTACAGCTGGAACTCAGAACAAAAACAATTTGAAGAACATACATCAAGAATATCAGGAAGAGAGACCAGGCAAAAGCTTTGCCTGGTTAACCCATCAACACTGGCTTCTTTTTATCACATGATGCAAATTCATTCTGGGGGAGAAATCTTAGCTTAAAGATATTTGTGTCTTCTACCATAGCTAGGATGCAAATACACATGCACTGAAATTCACCAAATGAACACACATGCACAAGAAAAGATCAGGAAATCAAAATGTAACCAGTTCATAAATCAAATAGATTATGTTATAAATCAGTTCATAAATATACAATTACCCATCTAGTTTCTCAAATTTGAGGTACGTCTTTTCTCCTTCATAGGGTTTGAAATCAACGCAAGTTTTCAATCGGAACATTTCAAAGGCCTGCAAGATAACTCCCTTAGCATTCAGATCTGAAAGAGAAGAAATGGTATTAATTTTCCTGCAAAATGCAGAGATAGGATTTTCAGGTATTTCTGTGACAGACAAGATGAACTGATGTGGCACAAGCATAGCTACACTCCTCACCTGATATATTGCCAACACTTAAAACAATTGTTGGTCAATTAGTGATATTATTCCACTTGGGAAATAAAGCAATTCCATACAAGTCCCCAAAATGGGATTTGGAGGGCAGACCAGGGGAAGTCTTCTTAACTTTTAGCCTAATAGCTCATGATAGCCTCAGGTTCTTGCCCCCATCCCCCCTCACCCAGAGAGAGTTTGAATCCATATCTCCTACTTCCCAGGAAAATTTCCTAACTACAAGGCCACAAGATATTTAGGGTCAAGCACACCTTCCACCCCTGCTATTGAAGTTGGATCACTGGGCAGCCAACACAGGAAGATATATGGGTCCAGCAAGAAAGCAAGTCAAAGGAAGCCTCACTCTGTGGCTCAGTGAAATGAGCATTGCTCTCAAAGGGAGCCCCAGGCCTAGGGTGGGTCTAGGATTTGTGTCTCACAATCCCTGGGGAAGTGTCCTAAGCACTTCTAAGCTACTAGGATACAAGGTGGAAGGCCCTTTCCCCTCTATCATACAGCTGCTCTCCATGGTGTCTCTCTGACAAATGGGATTATACACCTTTCTAGGTGGAGTAGGATCACCGCAGAGCAAAAGAGGCCCTAATCAGTCCTCTGAAGATGCCCATAAGGACGAGTCTAGTCAAATGGGATCAACCTCTTGGGATAAGAAGCTTAAATCTGAGGTATTGTAACAGCAGTGCCTACAAGGTCTATTTGGATATGGCCCCAGATTTTCTGTTTCCACAGTACTCAGCACAGAGAAGCCCAGATCTTGACTGGTGCCACTATTGTAGTAAATGATATTAATCATTTCTCCTATATTAAATTAATAATTGTATTAAATTATTAAATAGCAAGCAAAATTCAAAATATCGATTTGAAAGAAACAGAATGAATAGGCTATTATCAGAGAATGGAGTCATCCTCATCCTTCTTGATCAAAGACAACCACTTTTTATGCCATGACAAAGGTGAATGGCAATGGGTTCTCTAGTTGCTGATTTATCAAAGAGCCTTAACTGAAATAATCTCACTGGATGCATTTAGTGCTTTGAATGCGGTTGTATAATTTCGATTGCTACATGCTATGAACTTTACCTGTCCCTACATCTGGTTGCATATATTTTATGAGAGATGGGTGAGATGGTTGTCAAACATTTACTATAAATGTCAGCCAACAAATTGTTAAGCCTTCTGAACAGTTTCTTAAACGAGATCTCAAAAAAAGGAAAATGGCTTTAAACTTTTCATTTAAAAAAATCTGTATTTCATTAATAGAGCTGCTGAGCTGAGACTATTAATTAATTTGTAATTAACTATTAATTAAAATTATTAAATTGTCATAACTGCACTGTAGGTATCTCCAATGTCAGGGGGTCCCAGTGTTATTAAAACCAATACTACATGCCAACTGTACAAAATGGAGTACAAGAGGCTCTCACTTTTCTGATCCCTATGTATAGGTACGCTCGGATTATTTGAAGTCCTAACCTGGTCACCATAAATGCAAAAAGTGAACACGTGCACCTACAGATTTTGTTATGGTAGTATTATAATGCTTCTAGACTGTTACATATAGTTTTGTTTTTATGTTCCTCTTCCTTTTTGGTATTATTTTATACTACAGATGTCTCATATGTATGAACATTTTGCAAATAAAAGGGGATTTTCCAACAGAGTTCAGCTAAGCAAGGATCCATCATACATCTAATGAAGTTAACAAAAGTGCCTTATTACCCAAGCTGTCAGCCAGGATGTAGGGGATAGGAAATTTCCATCTGTATGAGCTGTTTCTTAGTGCATTTCTCTCTGGCTGTTAAGAAAATCATCACATTTCTTGTTAACATTTTAAACATGCTCTACAATTTCCCAGAAACATTATCTGATTAGTATTACATACCGATAAGATAATATCACCTTCAAAAAGTCGCCTCCTTGTTGCTGAAATGAGATAAATGGTAGTTTAAAGTAGGTCAGGATAATTCATGATATGAACAATTCCAGTATTTTGTACCAAACTCAACCCATGTCATTAGGGAATTTCAGAACTGAATTTGACCGTTGCAGCTCCCATCCATCTCTCTGTTCAGTAAAACCAAACAAAACCAGAAGCGGCACACCAGAATACATCAGTAACCTCTCTCCACTAGTGCCCAATGTCAGATACTGTAGGGAAGAGATAAGATCACCACAATAGACAATTCTACGGCACGTGCTTACAATGGATGTTTATTTAAAGCGAGGGAATAAGATAGGCTTATGTCCTTCGTGTGCTTTTACACAGTTCAACTTAAATGTACAAACAGGTTATTTGTAGACATTTAGATGCTCATATGGACACTCATTTCAGACTTAGGTACACAAATGTCTGTTTTATGTAAACTGTAGATCTCAAATTCAATATCCAGAGTAGAGTCTGAATAGACTACTAAGGCATCTGAAAGCCAGCAATATATACACACCTCTTTTTGTCTTCATTTAATATCATACATCACAATGCATACGGTAAACCTCACCATCAAATTAACTGTTAAGACTTTTTTTTTCTTTTGCATGTAGAAGCAAGATTTTTTTAGGAGTAGAAAAAGTATCAGCACAATATCCTCTGTCAGCAAAACTAACCGATTGTCATCAGCCGATGAAAAGCAGATAACAAGTGGTATCAGCAGATGAAAAAAGTGTGGGTGAAGTTCTCGTAAGCGCATGAAGATATTTTACTGCAGAAATAATTTATCCTCCCATCTCTGTTATCATGCAGCATGAACCGAAGTAACTTATTTAAGAGACATGTAAGTAGAGTAAGAGGTACAAACCTTTGCAATTCAATTAGAGTCTCTCCAAGGAGTTCACCCAAAGTTTCATTTTGGAGAAAAGTTGGAACTAAGCAGCTTAGCTTGAACTAACTCAAATGCCCATTAAGCCTGTCCTCCCATTGCCTTGCTCCCCAAATGTTCAATTTTTGACCTTTCTGCTGACCACTGGTTGCCCACAACCACTTTTTGGAAGTAAACCTTAGGGTTGAATGTGCTGTGTCTTTGTCCTTGAGGGACTTTGCATGGCACCAACTCTCTATCAACTCCCTTTTCCCCCAGACCTACCTCCTGCTTCCTTTTACCATCAAGTCTTGCCTCTCCTCAACCAGCTGATGCACACATTTTCATCTTTTCTACAGAACACACTTTCTTCATTATACTTGAGATTTCTCTTTGTACTGGCGAAGCTATCTCTGCCCAGCCCCGTCCTCTGTCACAGGCTTTGAAAGTCCCAAAAACTACAAATCAGCAGACAGACGTATAATTTTTCCCATCTTGTTTCCTTACCTGCATTTATTTCCGGGATGTTGCTTCTCAGCTGCCTTTCATCTATGTCATAAACTATCAAACAAATCAACACATATATATTATTATCCAGATGGCAGCGACTTCCAGCCAAACATTATCCTAGCCTGTAAAACTAACTGACCCCTCTCCATTTTCTATTAGGCTGATGTGTATAATCATGTCATGATTACCTTTTTCTTTGGCGGAGTTTCTGATCTGTAAAATAAATAGATAATTTTACATTCCCAGAAAAAAAACCCAGTGAAATCCCAGTTGGGCCTTAGGCTAAGAAATAGAAAATGGCAAACCTACTGTAAAGGAGAAGGAGCAGGTCAGCAGCACTGCCAGACAAAGCACCTTCAGGTAGCCCATTTTAAAAGACAAACTAGTACACAGACAGACACAGGTGCACACAGATAGACCAAGCTATTGATGTTGGCTTCATAAAGCAGCAATGCATATAAGGCAACAAAGACTTGGACTTTGCACAGAAAACTGGGTTTCTAATAATAAAAGATACAGCCGTGAATCAACCTGATGATTAAGCGACCTCCCAATTTCATAATCACCCCTAGTTTAATTGCCTTGTAGTAATCAGGACTAGAGATCTTTATAATATTGTTCTGAATTCTTCATGATAAATGCTGTCCCTTTTTCAGTTCATGCACTATCATTTTCCTTGCATGGGAAAACCTGGCTGCTGAGCATGGAAGCAATACCTGCAAAAGGACACAGTCCTGCTGCTTGCATGAATAATTCCCTTGACCTCCTTGGAAAAGTGGATATTTTTTTTCCTGGGAAAATGTTGCCAAGAATGTATTTCTGTTCTAATCAAAATTCTTGACTTTCAGTTTCCACTTGAAAAAAGTTCAGAAACGAACAAAAAGTTTTATTTTTACAGCCAAAAAAGTTTCAGCCACAAACTTCCAGAAAAACCCAAACAAACCATGTTCAGCTGTAAAGCTTCTGAAGAAAAGTAACACAATTTTAGGGAAAGCAGACACAGTACATGAAAAAATATTTGGCTCCATCAAAACCCAAATTTTATTCCCAAACCCAAAATGTAGATATTCTTCACCAGCCCTTAAATTCACAAAACTGTCATACTGGCAGATGTGTGAAGTGATGTCCTGTTTATCCAGGTATACATATCTCAAGGATCAACTTCAGGACGGATTTCTTCAGTTCCCCCAAGTTACCTGAATGTAACTTAGACACCTCACATTATATAAAATGCAGATTCCTGTCTCCCAAGAGGTGTCCTCCTGGGATCACATTGTGCCAATGCCTCACAAATTGTACTGGCTTCAATCACATTTTCCGATGTAGTCCAAAGTACTGGCTGTGCTCTTCATTGCTTGAAGTCACACCCCTAGAAACTACCTTCCTCCTTCACTCAGCTATTGAGATCAGTTTGTTCAACTTACTGCAAGTACTCCTACATAGAATTTGAAGGCTAACTTATTAAAATGCTTGTGCCCGAAATAAATAAAATGTGTGAGATCAAAAAAAGATGTCTTTTAAAATGCTGACCCTACAGGTTTTCTGTAGGCATTATAACACATTCAAACCTTGTATTTTATATAAGCTCCAGGGTGTGTGGATTTCAAATACATGTTAGCTGGTTACTCCAGGGAAGAGAAGAAATAAAATAGGAATACAGCTGCTAATAAATCCCTTATTCTCATCATCTTCTTAGCACCTGAAATTTGTGTGACCAACACAGTTATATTTGTCACACAAATTTGGGAAAGTTGGTACCATGGCAACTTGCATTAAAACATAATCAAGGACTTATTTGGCATGTCTACACAAGACACTACCTGCGAAGTAGCCAAATAATACTGCGTAATAGGCCTGTGCGAAACAGCACTGTTTAATTTTGACTTCTGTTTCAATGTTTCAAGGGAACAGTTTTCATTTCAAGTTTCGTTTCATTTTGAAAGCACTGTTCCATTTTGTTTTGTCAAAACTGTTTTGCTGTTTGGATGCTGTTGTGACGTTTCGCCCATAGGCTATAATGGGGAAGGAGGAAACTGCCTATATCTTTGTCATTTCCTTCCTGCCTCAGATGAAACTTGCAGGGATGGTAGCCCCTTCTGAGTCCATGAAGCCTGCCAAGGTTCAAGGAGGTATGTGCAGGTGTTTATGGGAAACATCACCTGAAAATCCTGAAAGAAAAACTTGTGTCATGTGTGTGTTAAGACACAGTGGGGTGAAAACTGCCAGGATGGTGGCCACTGGTGAGGCCACAAAGCCTGCCAAGTTTCAAGGAGATAGGTGCAGGTGTTTCTGAGAAACTGCACCTCAAACTGCTCAGAGGAAAACTTGTGTCACTTGTAAGTGTGAAGGCACAGAGAAAGCTCAGTTCAAACAATGCTTTTTATGCTATTTTTCCATCCCTCACACAGAGCACTGGGATTGGAAGGCACCTCAGAAAAGGATGACAGTCACTGGCCAGCTACACATGTCACTATCAGAGCAGTCCTTCCCCCTCTTCCCACTCCCTCTCCGCAGTTCCTCTTTAACGGCAAGCAAGCCCAGCTTGAGCTTTGAAACTCAAAACGTTTTGAAACTTTTGAAACATTTTGACTGCCCTCGTTTCATTTCAAGGCTGTTTTGAAGCCTTTCATTTTGATGTCACTGTTTTGAGCTCAAAATGAGTCGAAACAGGGTCAAAATGAAACAGCCAGTGAAATTTCGCACAGCCCTACTGCATAGTAGCACATCACAGCACCAACAGTGCTAATACGCTACTGCACCATATTATTAGGCTACTGTGCAGTAACATCACTAAAAACATGTTCACTGGTGCTACTGCACAGTAACTGCAGTTACTGCATATTTATTCAGTACTTGATTATTTAAGTACTAAATAAATGTGCAGTAACCGCTGTGCAGTAGTGTCTCATGTAGATGTGCCCAGTGCAAAGTAAAAACTGATGTCAGGTAAGTAACTGATTCAGGGTGAATCTGTGGGTCCTGCAAGTCTAATCATAGATTCATAGATTGTAAGGCCGTAATGGACCTTGGAAGACCATCGGGTCCAGCCCCCTGCACTAGGCAGGAAAGATAACTGGGTTCAGATGACCCCAGCAAGATGACTGTCCAGTCTCTTCTTGAATATTTCCAGGGTAGGTGATTGCACCACCTCTGGAGGGAGCTTATTCCAGTCAGGACACCCCACTGTGAAGCTTTTCCTAACGTTGAGCCTGAATCGATCTTCCAGGAGTTTGTGGCCATTACTCCTGGTTTTCCCCTTGGGTGCCCTGGTGACCAGTTGCTTACCGAACCCTTGATGTACTCCCCTAGCGTAGCAGTAAGCTTCTACCTGGTCCCCTCTCAGACTTTTTTTCCTCAGGCTGAAGAGTCCCAGCTCCCTCAGCCTTCCCTCATATGGCTTGCCTTTTAAGAATTTGATCATACAGGTGGCTCTTCTTTGGACTCTCTCAAACTTGTCCGTGTGCTTGTTAATGTGCGCTGCCCAGAACTGGACACAGGGACCTCTAAGCATAAGGAGTGTGACAGCCAGAACCAGAGGGATTAATAAGCAATAATATGTGCTTCTTGGAGGCATTTGGTATTTTGCCTAAACAGGTAATATTAGTTAATATAAGCTTGTAAGTTTGTAAACTGCAAATGTAACTTGTCTGTCATAAGTTTAACCAAAATGATAAATTAACTGTTTATGAAACTGACTGGGCCCCATAGGCAAAGCTGTAGCTGTGAGATTATCTGGCCTAACTGTAGCTGCTCAGGGTTTAGCCTTAGCAATAAAAATTGGATCTAACTGCTTGGCACACCCAACACATTCCAGGAAAGCATATCCCAAGAAAGCATATTCAAATGAAGCCTAAAAGGGGTTGGGATTTAGGTGAAGCGATGTCGATTTCAAACCTAAATGTGCTGCATCATAATTTGCTTATTGGATAAACCTGAGTCTGGGTAGTAACCTTTTATGATAATTTTAACACCTTTCAATCCCATAGGGTAACAGCTATAGGGCAACATTGTGAGTGGCCCTGAGGCCAACAGATTAACATAAGACTAGGTATAAAAAGCACGTGCATCAGGTAACCAGCAGGAAGGAGGGAACAGAACGGTCATTTCTGTTCCACACCCAGACCCCAGACTCCCGGTGTGAGTGAGGATCGGATCCTGAACAAGGGTCCTTCCCCGATAATCCCTCTGACAGCGTCAATCATCAGGGACGCCTGACTTCACTGGAATCACTTGGCGCACACCTGGCATTGAGGGACTATCGATAAGTTGCCAACCCATGTCTGTCTATTTGTTGTTTTGAACAGCCCAGTGTGGCTAATACCCTTGCAGTGCCCAGTTGGCCTGTGACAGATTTATCTATCTATCTATCTATCTGTTATTATTATCTGTTGTTATTATTTACTATTAGCTCTTTTATACTGCATTATCTGCTTATAGCATTTATCTTTCTGTTACCTGTTGTGTGTGCGTAAACTATAATAAATTTGCCTTTATTCCACTCCCAACTTTGCCTCCTCGATCTGAAACTGAATCAAACAGCACAGCTGGCCTGTGATAAAATTGATACACTCACAGTGCCCACCTGGCCTGTGACAACAGAGGCATTGGAGCAGGGTTGAGAACTGCAGACTTATTTTTTCACTGACCATCTGAAAACTTTTTACTGACAGCCAGACATTATTACTGATGTATGTTTTGACTGACAAATGTTTTACATCATGGAAATGTAACTCATCTGCCAGCCCCTAGACATGGGTGGAGTTCAAACCATGATAAAAAGTTTGGGTGTCAGTAAAAAGTTTGTCAATTATCAGTAAAAAATTCTTGGGTTAGGAACGTACTTGACTGCAAGGGTTTTACACCACACTGCCTCTACCCCAAAGATCCTTTACTCACCTCCATGCCCTGGTACACCCAACTACACCCTGCACCATGTTGACCCTTTAGTATTAACCCCACAAGCCCATCTCCCCCGTCCCAGGACAGATCCCCAAGAAAGGACCAGTGTCCACATACCTGCCACGCAGCAGTGTTACAGACAGATGGGAGGCAGCACCTGGAGCAGCACCAACACCAGCAGCAGCACATGAATGGGGTTTGGGGGAGGAACCACAAAGCCCTGAGAAGAAGTCCCTTGAGGGCACTGTCTCCCACTCAGACACCAGGAGTGGGAAAGCTGCTGTGCTCTGTCTGTGGTTCAAGGCTGCATCTAGCTTCTTTTCTAACCACTGATCTTCAATCAGCTCTGTGTTTTTATGGACCTGATTTTGCTTCACATTTTTAAGGACAGCATTATTTTTTTATGGAATTTATTGATGGGAGTTTTTATCCTGGTTATTTATTGAGTGTTCATAAATTTAAGGACAGTTGGAAACCTTGTGATGGAGGGAGGTCTGGGAGACATTATGGCTGAGTCAGGGAAGCCTGTTTTCTACCTAAATCCTGCCTCCATAAAACTTGTTTGTTATTATTCTGAATGGACAGAAATGTGTCCTGATTGACTCTGAGATCAGAATTCACTTTTTTTTTTTTAATTTGTAATCTGGTGCAACTCAATTGTATAAAAACAAAGGCACTGTCTTTTGGAAACTATATACAACATGAAAAAGTTTTTCTTGTGTCTTCATGAATCTCAAGTGGCCCAGGAGAACATTTGAAAATTGTTTTTATGTCTCTTCATAGTTCTTCAGATAACATGCAAATATCATAGCCTCCTCAGTAAGAGAATACTCCACAGGCTGGCATGTCTCGTGTTGCGAGACTTTGTTTTAAAGAGAAACATCTCCACTGTCTTGTTTAACCTATACAAAACTATGCTTTTCCTATGAGACACAGAAATAGAAGGTTACAATGCCAATCACTCAGATACTAACAGAGCCTTTTCCTTTCAGTCTGCAAATAGACATTGCAATTATCCCAGAATAAACCATTTTATCCTGGAACAAAGTGCAGTCATACAGAGATATGTGTCTATTGTCCAGCGATAAATTCTAAAAAATATTTCCTGGATAAGAGGAAGTAACCATTTATCCTGGGATATATAAAGTATGTCTGCACAGTTATCTTAGGATTGCATCACTGAATTAATGGAAGAAAAGCAACTTTGCATTCAGCCGCTAATTAAACCATGATTGGAAGGGTGATGTGTGCATATGTCAATCTCAAGATAAATTTGTTTTGGGACAAACACAGGGGGCATGTCTACACATCGCTGTCCAGAGACATTAGTAGTGAGCCATTTTTCTTGCTTGGGGGAAGTAATAAAACACAGTGCAGTAGCTGCCCATATTGCAACGTACGGGTAGCACACGATGAGATTCACCGGCTAGGTCACCGTAGCAGTGCGCTATAGCCAGGCAGTGCACCACTACAGCGACATTGCCAGTGATCATTTGTAGACCCACGTGATTGCTACGTTGCCGTAGGGTGATGTATAGATACACCCAGGTAAAACTTATCCAGAAATAAATGCAATGTGTGTTCCTAGCTTCATACATAATTTCTGTATACTTGGAAGAATGGCAGGCAACGAACACTGCAAAAGGGCACCACCTTATTCATTATGAGAAATGAATCTGCTGTAGCAATTTGGATAAATGCTTTTATTCTAAATATGAATAGCGCTGACTGGATCAAAAAAGATGCTACAGGTAATATCTTGGGCATCTTCCAGCTTATATTCCTGTCCACAGTACTGCTAAAACTTTTCCTAAAGGTCTACTGTACTAGGATTTATCAGATGATTTTTTTCTGAAGAAAACTATCTCCCTGTCTTATGCTAAAGTTAAACATTTTTGCAGAGATTAGCTTTGGTTATGAATTTCATGGATTTCATTTTTTATCACCTGAAAACAAAAATCTCTTATAGGTAGCCAGCAAACAAAAAGTCTAACATCAAAGTCAAAAGTCCTTTCCATTCCAAAGGAACATAAATATTTCACAAAGTAGGGCAGAGACTGTTACCATTAAATATAGAAACACTCAAATACAGCCATCTCTGCACACAATAAAAATGTTAATGCTGTTCAAGCATACTAAGGTGAATCCTGCCCATCTTCTCTCACAGCAGAGGGTGCAGCCTCCAAACAAACAGTGAACACCATGGATATCATTATAGCACTTCACATGGATTAAGCACTATCTCAACACTGGTAGAATTCACTCCTGGGGTCCAAAGAGGTAAAATATTTCAGACATGATTTTTACATCAGTGCTCCTGCTTTAAAAATATAACTGATAATTTTCCATGTCAGAAAAGTTTACAATTGACCATAAGTACACAGAGTAATGAGGGCCGGGTCCTGAGAAATGTTCATCCTCCCCCTCACTCACCCAGACATCAGTGTCTTATGCAGGTGCCCAGCACCTCTCTGAATCAGGTCCTGAAAGACTCCATAGGAAACACCTTGGGTGCATCTACACATGCAAATGATGCAGGATGGGCACCCAGGTAGGTGTCTACATGTGTGGGGATTCAGGAGCAGATTTGCATGGGCCCTGCATGGGCCTCCTGCAGCAGTCAGGGGGAGCTTTTGGCTCCCCCCTTGATGCTAGCCCAGGGGCTGGTAGGGAGCACCAGGCCAGGAGACAGCTGTCTCCTGGAAGGGGCTGAGAGATTGCTCCCTGCCCCCAGGCGCTGCTGCCACGGTGGGCTCTGGTGGTGCAGCCTGGGCAGAGACAATGTCTCCCTGCCCTGGCAGCAGGGAGCTCCCAGCCCCGGCTCCCCAGTTGGGACAGAGGGCTTGGAAAGAGCTTGCAAGGGAGGTCCCAGCCCCCTGCCCAAATCTACTGGTGGGGATGCTAGCAGTGACCCTCCATTGGGTGGGGATTCCCTACCCTGCCAGGGGTTCACTACTAGCTGCCCCACTGGTAGATCCAAGCCCTATGCCTCTATCACCCAGGTTAGGAAAAATCTGTGGGGCTGGGACATGCCCCAGACCAGGACAGTTCCCAGCCAGCCCCAGGCTGTGCAGCCAGGAGCTGACGGGACCGCCAGAAATGGGACCCTACTGTTTTATGAGAGATTTATGCAGCTAGTTTCACAAGTTGCGATATTAGAACAGACCAGAGGCCTGAGACAGGTAAGTGAAATAATTACCTTGTATCCAGCAGTGGCCTGTCATGTCTTCATCTCTCCAAATCTCAGCTGTCTTCTCTTGCCTATTTGTTCCCTCTGCTGCTATTTATAGTGTTGCATATTTAACTATAAATATTTAACTTTAAAGGCCCAGCAGAGGAATTGATGCTGAAACAAAACCAGCACAGGTTCATCACAGGTAGATCCTGTGTGACAAACCTTATAGCCTTTTATAACCAGGTAACACACTGCCTTGAAACTGGAGCTGAGGCAGATGTCATCTGCCTGGACTTTAAGAAGGCCTTCGATACAGTTTCACATCCTCTTCTAATAAGGAATCTAGCAGGCTGTGGAGTGGACGCCTACACAGTCAGGTGGGTGGTAAACTGGCTCAGGGACCGCACTCAGAGAGTAGTGGTGGACGGGTCATTCTCGGCCTGGAAGGAGGTAGGCAGTGGTGTCCCACAGGGTTGGGTCCTTAGACCAGTGTTATTTAATATCTTCATCAGCGATTTGGACGAGGGTGTGGAGAGCACCCTGTCCAAGTTTGCAGATGACACCAAGTTATGGGGCAAAGTTAACACAGCAGAGGGCAGGGAGCGGATACAGGCCGATCTGGACAGGTTGGAGCAATGGACAGAATGAAAGAGGATGCAGTTCAACAAAAACAAATGCAAGGTACTCCACCTAGGAAGGAGGAATCCCCTGCACACCTATAGGTTGCGGGGTGACCTCCTCAGCAGCTCAGCGGCTGAAAGGGATCTTGGAGTCAGAGTTGACTCCAAGATGAACATAAGCCAGTAGTGTAACGAAGCCATCAACAAAGCCAATCACACCTTATCGTGCATTAGCAGATGCATGACGAACAGATCGAGGGAGGTGATGCTCCTCCTCTACCTGGCATTGGTCAGGCCACAGTTGGAGTACTGCGTCCAGTTTTGGACGCTGCACTTCAAGAGGGATGCAGAGAATCTGGAGAGGGTCCAGAGGAGGGCCACATGTATGATTAGTGGCCTCCGTGCAAGACCTTATGAGCGGAGATTGAGGGATCTGGATCTCTTCAGCCTTCACAAGAGATGTCTGAGGGGAGATCTTATAGCAGCCTATAAGTTTATTAAGGGAGGACAATGGAGAGTTGGAGATTCGCTGTTTCCCAGAGCACCCCTAGGAGTAACTAGGAATAATGGGTACAAACTAGTGGAGAGTAGATTCAGGTTAGACATTAGAAAGAAATTTTTCACAGTAAGGATGGCCAGAATCTGGAACGGGCTGCCAAAAGAGGTGGTACTGTCACCTAACTTGGAGGTCTTCAAGAAGAGGCTAGATAGGCACCTGGCTGGGGTCATCTGACCACAGTCCTTTTCCTGCCTGGGGTAGGGGTTCGGACACAATGATCCTTTGGGGTCCCTTCTGACTCTACAATCTATGAATCTATGAAAATTGTGAAAAACAATTTGGGATATTGTTTGCACAGGATACAGAATTTTATTATCTTATATCAATGTTAAGAGATTTCTGATAACTGAACTGACTTGATTTGCTGAGCATGTTTAAGTGTGTGTATCTGCTTGGTTTTTAGTTTTGCAACCTACATTTTGGTTTGCACTATCTTGCAGTGTTTGGAGCAGCAAACACTGAGCTCTTCACAGCTGCTGAGCTTTAGCAATCTGCCCTGGGTCTGGTGCAGTTCAACAAGTTTATTAATTATTTGGATGCCAGAACAGAGAAGTTCCTGAGCAAATCTATAGATGACACAAAAGTGGGTGCCTCTACATGTGCAATTAATGTGAAGCAATAAACTCCAGAGCAGTTTGAGCTGCAATAAACTACTCCTTGGCACGTCTACATGTGTGTCTGGGACAGCAGCAATTTTAGCTGGTTCAGAGCAGGCCCCAGCTGGAAGGGGATACAGGGGGTCAGCCCCGGGCTCCCGGTGGCAGCATTAGGTGGCTCAGGGGTTGGCTGGGGCACGAGGGTGCTGAAAGTGTAGCCATGTGGCTAGGTGGCAGGCAGGAGTCTCACTCCCGCTGTCTGGGCTGACCGGGCACAATTTGTCTCTGGTCAGCATCTACACATGCATTTAATTGCAGTTAATTGTCCCTGTGTAAGGGAGTAGTGTCCCTTGAGTAAGATAGTACTGTCCTTGGCATAAATTAATTTACTGCGGCCTAATGCTGTCACACATGTAAACTGTTATGCTTTACTCCACAGCTAATTAGTTTACTTCACAGTAAAGCATGTATAGATGCAGTCATTGAGAACGATTGTCAACATACTAGAGGATAGGAGTAGATTTCAATAGGACCTTGATAGATTGGAAAGCTGGGCTAGAAGCAATAAAATGAATTTCAGTGCAAATACAAGGTGCTTCACGTAAGAAAGAATAATCAAAAGCACAAATACAGAATGGGAGACTAGATGACAGTATTACTGGGCACATCTACATGTGCAATTAATGTGCCTGACTTTTCTGTGCAGAAAGGTCAGGCTCATTAATACATTCCCAGCTGCATGTCTACACATGTGCCCCACTGGGAGCAAATTGCACCTGATTGAAGCAGCCTAGTCCAGGGTTGTTCATGCCCTGCTCTGCCTCACTGTAGCAGCCAGGGGAAGCTCCAGCCTCCCAGAAGTGCTAGCCTCCAGGCCTAGTCCTGATCTCCATCAGGCAGGGAGAGCTGTGCTAAATGCAGGGCCAGCTATCTCCCTACCACATGGCAGGTTCCTGATCCCAACATGGTGGGGAGACAGCTGCCCCTGCAGCCAGCACAGCTTTCCTGGCCACGTAGGGATTGGGACCCATCCCGATCCCAATGTGGCAGGGAGACAGCTGCCCCTTCAGCTGGCACAGCTCCCCCCCACTTGGGGCTTAGCCAGGCAACAGCAGACCCCCTGCTGCCTGGGCTGACTGGGAACAAGTTGGTCTGTCAGCATCTATATATGCACTACAGCACATTAGCTAATGTGCCAGTTATCTAGTGCCTGTTTGTATTTGTACTAGCAAACGGCTCATTAGACTAATTTAATGCACAGTAAATCCTGTGCATGTGTAGACACTGATGCTTTACTGCTCATTAGATCAGTCTAATGCCAAGTAAAGCATCTCATGTAGATGAGTCCACTGAGAAGTGTCTAGGGGTTTTGATGGATCACAGACTCAGGAGGACTCAGCAATGTGATATAACTGTAAAAAAGCAAGTGTATATTTTGAGCTACATCAGGAACATTCTTTCCATGTCCTGCTTAGTAATAGAAGAACAACTAGTTTAGAGTTGTATGAAATTAAGAGCATGGCCATTTCTTATTGTGGTGCAGTTTTATGAGTGTCCATGGAGTTTCACATCAGACAGACCTGGGGACTGGGCTACGATGGACACAATCACGGCATCCTGAGAAAAGATGAGTAACCCTTCACTTCCCTTCATTCCGCAAAAGTCACTGCCATCCGTATCAGCTACTCAGTTGCCTATTCCGACACCCATACTTTGCTATACACATACATTTTATAAAAGCAGCTTGATGGTATGAAATCATGTAGGTTACAAATACTTACACACTACTCCATGTTATCTGGTTCCTGCACCAATGTAGGGCTGCAGCAAATCATGTGGACTTGCAGCAAATCATGTGGATTTTTCACTGGATTAGACAAGGAGTGAAAGGAATTTCCCTTCATTGTTGGGCTCTTTCTGCCCTTTCCACCACCAAAATCATGTGTTGGTCCCTGGAAGGGAAGGGAAGGGAAGGGAAACACTGGACCCGTTATTGGCACAGGATGATGTGAGACATCCATGATGTAAAACTGAAAATGTGAGACACCCACTGTATGACCATCCCTTCAGCACACTGAAGTCACACAGGAGCTTCCTCACCAGCACCCAACCTGTCGAGGCCACACCCAAGGAGACACAACTACAGATGTGGAATGAGAGGCTGAAGAAAACACCTGACAGCAAAAAAAAATGGGCATTCTAGCAGCCAAGTCTTTCCCACCAGGGTCTGACAGATCATGGCAAAGGTGGTGTGTCTCAACCACCTACACAATGGTGTCAGATGCTCCAAGGAACTAATGAAGATGTGGGGCTATACCATTGGTTCAACCACCAGAGCCTCAGACTAGGCAACACCTGCTACAACGCCCTCTACTCATAGGCACACGTACAATGAAAGATCTTGCAGAATACAATAAATGAGCACAAGCATGTGTAACATAATGGGCAAGCATGGTGTAGAGACATAAGAAGATGAAGACAAAAATGAAGACAAAGAAGAAGAATTGGCACAAGATGAAAAACCTGGACAAAACCTGGATTCCTGACGATCTGGAGCTTGGACAAAGAGCAGGGCTGATGGCCACCCTGGCACCAGGCTTTAAACATCTATAATGCTTAGACATTGCGGTGACAGGCAAGTCTGATTGGAATAAGAGACAAGAAAATGGATGATTCAACCCCATTAACCACTTCCTATTGATAGCAGTAACTGCAGCCGTCACAAACCAGTCAGTTTAAAGTCACATGTTTTTCTAATACTGTACTTTGGCCTTCACATAGCAAACATCTAGACTTTGACTAGTTCTCTTCTGATTTTACTTATGCTTAAGGAATCTACAGACCATCTTGCTTCACATCTGTTCTTTTCTTCATGTAGGAAGTTTTCCTAAAAGACAGTGGCCACTACAATCCACTTCACCTCTCAAGCAGAGAACAATTTTTTTAGCTAGATCAAACCAGGCTTCTGGGAGCGTGCTGGGCAACTAATTTAATCAGCATCCTCATCAGAAAACACCCAAAACCCAGATATTTCACATAAGTTCCTCGTCATGCTCTTCTTTATTATTTAGCACAAGAGAGAGCTCATAACCAGTAAAGCACACTGAAACACTCCCAAGCCCTTCAGAAGTTTGGATCCAGATTTGTAACCTGTACATACCCTAAAATCTGGGCTTCAGATGCTTATAACTTTACAGAATGATTGCATCCAGGCACAGATCTTAGGTGGACAGGCCAGGCCCATTTTTATTACCTTTCCTTATATATTTCTTGCAAGGCTTTTCCATCAGTGCAAATCTACATTCTTTGTGCAAAGCCTGGTACAATGTGGTTTGCAAGAAACATGTTGCACAGAGTAAAACATTTAATGCTCAGACTAGAACTGATATTAAAAGACATCAAATCAGTTTAATGAGACAAATGGGAACTGGTCTGCATATTAGATTTCATTTTTATTGCTCTAGCCTGAATTTCAGGCTTCCTATAAGAACATCTCAACACTGCTCACTCTATACCCAACTCTTTCAAAATAGAATGCAAATACCAGGGAGTGACACTGATACTCAGTAACAGAATACACCTCCCTTTTACTTTCATCCAGAAGCAGATGCTTTACTTTGAAGAAACATGTCTCTGGTGAGGGGTTTTTTCCCCCTAAACTACATTTTTTATAATAAGTAATAGAAGGAGAGAACTGAGTATTTTTCATTGAAATACTACCTGTACCCTTTGTGTTTGCTGCTGATGACTGATTAAGTGGAAATCTAAACTAATCCTAGCAGCCCAGCGTGACTATCTGGTTTGGATTGCAGAATTGCAGGGACATTTATTTTTTCTATTGAGATAGGGGTAGAGGTGAAGTGCTGGTACAACAATATGTCAGGACCCCTGACTAAACTCCGCAGAGTGAAGACTGGGAACTCAAGAAAGACCAGCACAAGAAAAATAAGCAGTTTTCTCAGGAGTGTGTGTGTGTGTGTGTGTGTGTGTGTGTGAGTGAGAGAGAGAGTGTTCAGATCTAGCTATGTATTTTACATATAAAATAGACTAGGCTTTATAGCATTATTTAGTATGTAGTTATTTACATCATGGCAGGACCTAATCGCCCCTGTCATGAATAAGGATCCCATCTGCTTGGCACTGTACAAAGACAGAACAAAACAATTGTCCTTGCCCTGAAGGAGCTTACAGATCCCATCTGCTATGAGAAGGGCCTTGGAAACATTAATGTCCATTCAGAATAGAGAGGTTTTTTCTCATCCAGAAGAACTTATGACACATTATTGTTCCTTAAGGAAATGATCCTCCAAGCCCAAAGGGTGACAATCCCAATGCGGATCAAAGGGGGCAAGGGTGCTCAAAAGCCCCCATGGCTCACCAAAAGCATCCAGGAATGTCTCAAAGCCAAAAAGGAGGCATACACCCAACGGAAGGGAGGGGCCATTACCAAGGAGGATTATACCTCCATTGCTCAGGACTGTAGGGGGGCTGTTAGGAAGGCTAAGGCAGAGATGGAACTGGGACTAGCATCCCGGATCAAGAATAACAGAAGGTAAAAAGAAGGTACCGGGTAATGTAGGGCCTCTGCAGGATACGCTAGGAAATTTAGTGGTCACACCAGATGACAAAGCTAACCTCTTTAACAATGTCTTTGCCTCCATCTTTTTGAGCAGGGACCGGGGCATCCCCCACACAGGGATCCCAGACAGACCCAGGGGAGGCATAGCCAAGCCCAGGGTCAGAAAGGACCTAGTCAGGGAACTTCTGGTGGGACTGGACATGTTCAAATCAGCAGGTCCTGACAATCTCCACCCCAGAGCACTGAGGGAATTAGCAGAGGTCATTGCGGGACCCCGGCACGGCTTTACAAGCACTCGTGGTGCTCTGGCGAGGTGCCAGAGGACTGGAAAAGGGACAATGTGGTCCCCATTTTCACAAAAGGGAGGAAGGAGGACCCAGGAAACTACAGGCCCATTAGTCTTACCTTGGTCCTGGGGAAGTTCTTTGAGAAAATTATCCAGGAGCACATCTGCGAGGAACCAGCAGGGAGATCATGCTTCGAGGCAATGAACATGGGTTCATTAGGGGCAGGTCCTGTCAGACCAACCTGGTGGCCTTCTATGACGAGGTCACAAAATCCTTGGACGCAGATGTCGCGGTGGACCTAGTCTTTCTGGACTTTAGGAAGGCCTTCAACACTCTCTCACCCCATCCTCATAAAAAATTAGGCAACTGTGGTGTCGACGCCTACACAGTCAGATGGGTCGCAAATTGGCTGGATGGCTGCACCCAGAGAGTGGTGGTGGACAGGTCATTTCAGACCTGGAGGGATGAGGGCAGTGGGGTCCCCCAGGGCTCGGTCCTTGGGCCCTCACTGTTCAACATCTTCATCAGAGACTTGGATAAGGGGGTGAAAAGCACCTTGTTCAAATTTGCAGATGACACTAAAATGTGGGGAGAAGTGGGCATGCTGGAGGAGAGGGACAGGCTGCAACTACATCTAGACAGGTTAGGGATGGGTGGATGAGAAAAGGATGGGATTCAATACTGACAAGTGCAAGGTGTTGCACCTGGGGAGGAAGAACCAGCAGCATGCCTACAGGCTGGGGAACTCCCTTCTTGTCAGCACAGAGGCAGAAAAGGATCTTGGTGCCATTATTGATGCCAAAATGAACATGGGCCGCCAATGTGGGAATGCAATCAGAAAGGCCAACCATACCTTGTCATGCATCCACAGATGGATCACGAGCAGGTCCAAGGAGGTGATCCTCCCACTCTGTGCGACACTGGTCAGGCCACAGTTGAAGTACTGCATCCAGTTCTGGGTGCCGCACTTCAGGAGGGATGTGGAGAGCATCGAGAGGGTCCAGAGGAGGGCCACTCGCATGACCAGGGGACAGCAGGACAGGCCATACGAGGAGAGACTATGGGACCTGAACCTGTTCAGCCTCCACAAGAGAAGGCTGAGAGGGGATCTGATGGCCATCTACAAACTGGCCAAGGGGGACCAGCAGGCAATGGGAGATTCCTTGTTCCCCCAAGCACTACCGGGAGTAACAAGGAATAATGGCCATAAGTTGACTGAGGGTAGATTCAGGCTAGCTATCAGGAGGCACTACTTCAGTCAGGGTGGCTAGGATCTGGAACCAACTTCCAAGGGAAGTGGTGCTGGCTCTACCCTGGGGGTCTTCAAAAGGAGGCTAGATAATCACCTGTCTGGGGTCATTTGACCTCAGCTTTCTTTCTTTCCTGCCCATGGCAGGGGGGCGGACTTGGTGACCTGCTCAGGTCCCTTCCGACTCTACCAACTATGAAACTATGAAACTATCTTGGCATGGAGCAGGGCTGCCATGGTTATTTTCAGCCCTGCTCACATTCATGCTGGCAGTTCTAGCTGATGTTATTCCACAACTGATGTTTAAATCGTTCATTCGTTTGAGAAAAAACACTGGTTTTTCCAAGGCATCAAAGCCCACAGATGAGCAATAAGGAATCATTACCTGTTAAGCGTGGGGCAACCAACACCTTTCATTATTTCAGGATACCGGCTTATTTAATGCCTCTTGTAGTTTAGGCTCCAAAATACTTAGTGGACAATGCCTTGTTTTAGTTACAATTTACTCTTCTTTCCCAGTTTGCAAGTGATCATAAGCCACTTATAATGCCATCAGTTTTCACCTAATAGTTTGGATTATCACAATTCCACAAGGTGATTATTCATAAATGTTTTTTTTTTCCAATTCACTCTATATTACTTGTGTTTGGAGACTGGACTCCCAAGTCATATGATTTTTTCCCCTGTTCCTAACTGAATAGCTGCTTGGATGCCTGAAACATTTAAAACAACAGGTACGAAATCCATAAAGGGTTGTTAGACAATAGGTACATTTTAATCCTTGCCCCTCTCGCAGAGTTAGGCACCTTACTCTGAGCTCCAATAAAGCACCTTCTTCCACTCTACTGAGTTTTGGCCTGGGGTATGAATTGTGAAGGGATCAAATTTGTCTTGTGGGACACAGCCAGAGATGGCAGCAGTGATGACTCTGTCTTCATCTGGGAGCTCAAGTGTCAATGGCTTCAAGAAAGGTGTCGGAGACCTGGGTTCAGCCCCTTCTTTGCAAGTTGCTTTACTCGGCAAAGACACTGGGCCAAAACACTGAAAGCCACATGCCCGTGCCTGTAGCCTTGGGATTATGGTCCTCCCATAAGAGAGGTGAGACCTGGAACCCATTCCTTGCTCAAGAGGGATTATGCATTTTATCCAATCACTGTTTCATTTCAAATATATAAATAGTAACTGGAGCAAGGACTGGGAGCCATGTCTCCCCAACTGCCAGGTGGTTTTCCCAACCTCACGGCTAGCACCCCAGCTTGCTCTTGCTTGTTTTCTCTGCCTAGCCCCATGGCTCTTCAGATATTGGAAGCAAAAGTGCGAGCACTTCAGTGGGAAAGACTGAGAGTCCTACATCCATCACGTACTGCCACCTATAGCAGGGTTCTTTAAGGATTTTAATGAGAAGGAGGACATGTGAGTTTGATTCTCCCTCCAATGAGGCAGTTGAAAGAAAGTGTCCTACATCCTAGGTGAGGGCTTCTAAAAGTGGGAGCTCCACCTTGCTTTTCATGCCACTTTCTGGGGCTGCAGGTTTGGCACAATGCAACAATTTCAACCCCAGCCTCTCAAGACATCACAAAGGAGAAAATACCACACTAGCAATATACTTTTTATGTGTTTTTTATCCATGGCTTTGGTTTTTCCATGGGATTCACCATATTAATCATGTTATTAACATCATAGCTTTGTTAGTCTGGTTGACAAATATACTTTCATCAAACAATGATCTGTACAATTTTCTTCTGCAAATTTTAATTGTTTGTCCATTGATGCATTCTGTTATGCTGATTCTGAGCAACCCCAAAGTGAAACAAGCATCAACTAGGATTCTACATTATGCAAAATGCAAGCGTGGTACAAAAGAACAAATATCATAAAACCTACTCTGTCCTTCAGACAAACTTCATTTTTACTTTAAAAAATCATTATTTTGGGGACTACATGTCCTGCTGCTGGGAAATGGCATACAGCCATTGCTCTCTCTCATCAACAATCAAATTAAGAGAAACTTTGTTGAAATAAATTGAGCTATAATTGTAAATAATAGTATAATTTAGACCAGTGGCTCTCAACTTTTTGTAAATATCGATGGCCAGCCCCAACCCAATGCCCCTCACTCCTGACCCACTGCCCCCCACCCCCAGTGTGTGGGGCAAGGGGTGGATGTGTGGGACGGGATGGGTGTGTGTGGGAGGAGGGCCTCAAACAGGCTGAAACTCTGCCAGCCTGCAAGGAAAAAGCTACTTTTCCCCACATTTTTCTCCTTTAAAGTAGACTCCATTTTTAAAGTGTGTTGATCCAATTTTTAAATTTGTTCGCAACCCCTTCATACATTCTTGCAGCCCACTTTTGGGTTGCAACCTACAGGGTGAAAAACACTGGTTTAGACTTCTTTCCCATGTTTGCTGGTTTGGAAACCTCCTAGCTCAATGGAGACTTCTGGGAATGGAAAGTAACACCTTCCCGAAGATAATATTGCAGTTTTTCCATGTCAAACTGAATGCATCTTGAATTGCCAAGGGGAAGTGGGCATACCTACAAATTTATCATAGAGACCCTGGAGTGTCTTGAGATCCTTTCACAAGTGCCACAGGGTGCCATTAAATTTTATCACATTTAGGTGTGCAGTTTTGATTCACAAGAGGAACCCAGCATTTTCAAACAGAAATCCATAGTGTTAAAAACATCCAGATCTGTTGGGGTCTTTCTAAGTTCTTTGCAACAAAGAAATTGCTCTATTATTTTTCTTCAGTCAAAAAATGAGTGAAAACTAAGAGCTGGCATTTTCCAAAAGGTGCCTTGAGCCTATTTGAGGGGTCCCTTGACTCTATCAAGGAGTGCTTCAAGTCTAAAAAGTTTGCGAAGTGCTGAATTAGATGCATCCCCTATATCTGGCAGTGACCTCATTCACGATTTTAAATGGCCATTTAAAGACATGCAATGTGTGTCTTTGCATCAGTAACTCTATAAAACATTTGAGAACATTGTTTGTGTGTGAGATGCTTTACAAAATAACATTTTTTTGTAACGTGATGATGTTCAGATCTCTGAGGTTCCTGAAACGTATGTTACACAAACACAGAGATGAGCCCATCGGTGTGAGCTGACAAAGCTGCACTCATGTGACAATGATTTGGCTGTAACCCTTCTGGGGGAAACCATGGTTTTCTCACCTCCTTTCAATGGGGTGGGGGGAGAAGGAAGATGGGGAAGAGACTAAAAAAACAAAACAAAACACCACCAAAAAGCAATATTCTTGCCTTTTCCACATTTCTCCCTGGAGCAATGGTAGAAACCAAAAAACTAAGAAAGAGGAAAAGGAAGGAATGAATAAAGGGATGAGTGGGTGGGTGGGTGGGGTGGGGTTGGGGAGCAGGAGGTAGGGAAGGGAGGCAAAACTACAAAATACTTCAATGGCCTTATCAGTCTCCCCCCACCCCAGCTATACTATTGCTCCAAGAGCCACAACCTGTCTGGCTCCCCTCTGCACATCTTTCCCCAAAAGTCACTCAAAATAGTCCTGTGGGTGTGTTTAGGTATTTCAAGAGCCCATCAACTAGATCAGGTCCTGCCGCAGAAACAAGTGAAAGATTCCTGACAAGACCAAGTGGGGAAACCAGGTACTGAGTAACTATGCACTGTCAGGATGTAGTGATATATATGCCCAGAAGCAGAAAGCAAGTCACCTCAGAATCATAGAATCATAGAAAACGAGGGTTGGAAGGGACCTCAGGAGGTCACATCTAGTCCAGCCCCCTGCTCAAAGCAGGACCAGCCCCAACTAGATCATCCTGGGAAGGGCTTTGTCCAGCTGGGTCTTAAAAACCTCCAAGGATGGAGATTCCACCACCTCTCTGGGTAACCTCTTCCAGTGTTTTACTACCCTCCTCACCAGAAAGTTTTTTCCTAATATCTAACTGCAACTTCCCTTGCTACAGCGTGAGCCCATTGCTTCTTGTTCTGTCATCTGCTACCACTGAGAACAGTCCAGCTCCATCCTTTTTGGACCCCCTTCACATAGTTGAAGGCTGCTGTTAAATCCCCCTCAGTCTTCTCTTGAGACTAAATAAGCCCAGTTCCCTCAGCCTGTCCTCATAAATCATGTCCCCCAACCCCCTCACCATTTAGTTGCCCTCCACTGGGCTCTCTCCAATCTCTCCACATCTTTTCTGCAGTGGGGCCCCAAAACTGGACACAGTACTCCAGATGTGGCCTCAACAGTGCTGAATAGAGGGGAATAATCACTTCCCTTGCCCTGATGGCAATGCTCCTACCAATGCAGCCCATTATGTCATAGCTTTCATGGCAACAAGGGCACACTGTTGGCTCATATTCAACTTATTGTGCATTGTAACCCCCAGGTTCTTTTCTGCAGAGCTGCTGCCCAGCCAGTCAGCCGTTCTGTCCAAAGTGCAGGCACTTTGTCCTTATCAAGCAGCATAAGAATCCTTTTGTCCCAATCCTCCAATTTGTCTAGGTCTTTCTGAATCCTAACCCCCCCTACCCCCCCCACACACACTCCCTCTGTGTATCTACTACTCTCCCCAGCCTGGTGTCATCTGCAAACTTACTGATGATGCACTCTGTGCCATCTTCCAGGTGACTGATGAAAATATTGAACAAAGCCAGCCAATCCCTGGTTCACTCCACTTGATACTTGCTGCCCACTAGACATTGAGTAATTGACCAGTATCCTCTGAGCCTGATGATCCAGCCAGTTTTCCATTCACCTTACAGTCCATTCCAGACTTCCTTAGATTGCCTGCAAGAACGTTGTGGGAGACCATATCAAAAGCCTTGCTAAAGTCAAGTACACATCCACTGCTCTCCCCGCATCCACAGAGCCAGTCATCTCATCATAGAAGGCAATCAGGTTGGTCAGGCATGACTTCCTCTTAGTGAATCTATGCTGACTGCTCCTAATCACTTTCCTCTTCTCCAAGTGCTTCAAAATGGATTCCTTGAGGACTTGCTTCATGATTTTTCCAGAGACTGAGGTGAGGCTGACTGGTCTGTAGTTCCCTGGATTCACCTTTTTCCCTTTCTTAAACATGGGCAGTATATTTGCCCGATCATCTGGGACCTCCCCCAGTCACCATGAGTTTTCAAAGATAATGGCCAGTGGCTCTACCATCACATCAGCCAATTCGCTCAGCACCCTTGTGTGCATCCCATCTGGCCCCATGGACTTGTACATTAGGGCTATGCGAAAGCACCATTTCCTTCTGACTTCCATTTCGCCATGTTGAAGGGACAGTGTTTTGTTTCCTTTCAAAGCATTGTTCCATTTTGTTTTGTCAAAATGGTTTCGCTGTTTCGACCCTTTTCAACATTTCGCCCATAGGCTATAATGGGGAATCATGAAAATGTCTATAACGTTGTCATTTCTTGCCTGATTCAGATGGAAATTGCAAGGCTTTTGTGAAACTGCACCTCAAGCAAAATGAGTATCACGGCCCAGCAGCAGCAGCATGCTGTCACTCCTCATGCAGATCCGGGCCCGCGCTTCCCAGGAGGAGTCTGGCACAGCCCTGCAGCCCTCCTGGGGACTGTGGGCCCCCGGATCCGTGTGCAGGATGACAGCAGGCTGCTGCTGCTGGCTGGGGCAAGCGCCAGCACTGGGTTCTTCCCAGAGCCTGGCGTGGGCTGCGCCAGGCAGACTTGGGTGCTGGCGCTGGCCCCAGCTGGTGGCAGCAGCCTGCTGTCATCCGCATGATCCGCAGAGCTTTTAAAAATAGAAAGCCCCACACTCACTGGCTCTGGCAGCAGTGATTGGGGCCTCTGAGGGCTAATGGCAGAGAGCAGCACGGGGCAGCGGGGATCACATCCGCCCTGCCTGGAATCCACACCTTGGCACAGATGCAGCATGGCTCAGCAGGGCACCACACACTGCCCGGGAGCTGGGGCTGCTCCACCTGTCAGCCAGAGCTCCTGGCTTGATTCCCCAGCTCTCTGATTATTCCCCCAGCGCTTCCCAGGCGCAGCCCCCAAATCTGTGTGCAGGGTTTCAGCAAGCTGCCGCTGCTGGCTAGGGAAATAGCCCAGAGCCACCACCATCCCCAGCTGGCAGCAGCAGCCTTCTGTCATTCTGCATCATCCGGGGGCCCGCACCCCCACCCCCCCCAGGAAGAACTGGAGGAAGAAATCAAAGAGCTGGGGAAAGATAGGGAGCTGGGGAATCGAACCAGGAACTAGGGAAATGTTCCCAGCCCCTGACTCGATTCCCGAGCCCCTGGCTCAATTCCCCAGCTCCCAGTTCAATTCTCCAGCCTCCAGCTCGATTCCCCAGTTTCCAGTTCAATTCCCCAGCTTCCGGCTCGATATCCCAACCTTGAGCTCTGTGATCGCTTCCCCCAGCTCTTCGTGGGGGGTGCAGGCCCCCATATCTAGGCTCTGGTTTCAGCAGGCTGCCACTGCAGGCTGGAGCCAGGGGCAGCACCTCAGTCTTCCTGGCACTTGGTGCAGGCTGCACAGAGCAGCTGCTGTTGGCCCCAGCCGGCAGCAGCAGGCTGCTGAAACCCCATACACAGATCAGGGCCCGCACCTCCAGGGAAGAGCTAGGAAAATGATCAGAGAGCTGGGGAATCGAACCAGGAGCTAGATGTCAACATCAGAGCCATCCTTCCCCCCTCCCTCTCCTTAGCTTCTGTTTAGCTACAAGCAAGCCCAGCTTCGAAACTTGAAATGTTTCAAAACTTTTGAAACATTCTGAGTGCCCTTGTTTCATTTCAAAGCTGTTTTGAATCCTTTTGTTTTGTTTCGATTTCACTGTCTCGCGCTCAAAATGTGTCAAAACAGCTTTGAAATGAAACGCCTGTTGAAATTTCACACAGCCCTATTGTACATGTCCAGCTTTTCTAAATAGACCTTAATCTGTGCTTTTGCTACTGTTAGCTGCTCAGCTCCTCCCCAAACTGTGGTGCCAGGTGCAGTTGTCTAGGAGCTGACCTTACCTGTGAAGACTGAGGTGAAAAGGCATTGAGCACTTCAGCCTTTTTTGCATCATCTATCACTAGGTTGCCTCCCCCATTCAGTAAGGGACCCACACTTGCCCTGATCCTCCTCTTGCTACCGACATACTTGTAGAAATCCTTCTTGTTACCCTTCACATCTTTTGCTGCTGCAACTCCAGTTGTGCTTTGGCCTTCCTGACTTCAGCCCTGCATGCCCAAGCAATACCTGTATACGCTTCCCTAATTGTTTGTTTGAGTTTCCACTTCCTTTTTGTAATTTAGCTTACTGAACAGTTCCCTGCTAAGCCAAGCTGGTCTTCTGCCACACTCGCTAGTCTTTCTGCACGTCGGAATGGTTTTTTCCTGTACTCTCAGTAAGATTTCTTTAAAATACAGCTAAGCACTGCTCACATTTAGAAGGGGGCTCTGGCCTTGGGTCATGAATGGCAGAAGTGTTTAAGCTCCAGAGAAAAGCAGGAGTTCCGAGACACCTCCATGGTCAACATTTCCTATTGTCTGGCTCTAGGCATCTCCATACTTTGTACATAGGTTTTTGCAAATCATTCTTGTAACAGGGAACCCTAGCCCTGTTACCAGAAAGCAAGCTGGTCCTTTTAAGACCAGAACATGACTGCTGGCAGGGTAGGGGTTAAAAGCTGAGCCTGGCCAGCTAGTCAGGTGACTGGAAGGGGGCAGGCCAGAACTATAAAAACCCTGGGCTTACGAGTAGTTGGGGCCAGCAGCCAAGGGGGATAGAGTTGCTTCACAGAGAGGCTTGGCTACCTGTCTAGCTGCTGTGGGAGGGGAACGACTGAGGGCTCTCAGAGAAGCAATGGCAGCCCCAGAAGAAGGACCGTAACATATGGTGGGAAGCAGAAGCACAGAGCCTGGGAAAAATGTAAGCTGGCATGCTGCCTTCTTTAATTATTTGTTTTGTGGTGGTTATAGCCCATGGACATACTGTTTATATTTTTTGATTGATTGACATGGGTGGTTTGTGGTCACGGCTGTAGGGGAGGAGGAGACCTCATTAGTGCCTTGGGTGCAGTCATAAAAGGCCAAAGGGCCTAGTGCACTAAAGTCTGCTGCCATAATGGGCCTGTAGCTCAGAGCTGGTTGCAGGACTTTTAAGCCAGGTCCCAGTGGGGGGGATCTCAGCTACTAGCCCAAACTAAAAGAAAGGACACCCTTGGGAGCTTTGAGCTACTGCCCAGACTGCAACTTGCAGCCTTCTGGCTCTGTACCCAGTGGGCAGGCCTCTGGGCTAGAAAGCCTGGGGTCCAGCTTGCAAGCAAAAGGAGGACCATGGGCCCTGAGAGGATTACAGAGCTAGAGCCTCAGAGTCAAACCCTATCTGGTGGGTTTAGACTGGTGGGCCTAGCTAGAGAAAGATTGGGGGGGAGGGCAAGGCCCATGGTGGCTGAGAACCCCAATGTAGAATTACAACAGGCAGTCTCCCACTTGTAGGAACATCTAAATAATATTTCCATCAAGACATGGCAGGCAAGTAAAGGTGGGATATGAGACTAACGAGAGAAATGAAACATTAAGGGACTTCAGGGGTGCTCCTCATAAGCAAACAAACAAACAAACAAAAAAATGCTGCTGGGGAGGGCAACCTGTTACAATCCTGAAAAGGTGGCTTGCTGTCCTCACTGACTGAATAGGCAGCACAGACCCTTAGCACCATGTCATTGAACCAACTTTCTGGGGAACGTGCCTGAGATGTTTCACTGAAGCTCACCATTTATTCCACTCTGCAGTGAAATTCCAAAGGGCCTTGTAAAGGTGTCCTTAAAGACCTTTAACATATTTTTATCTCTGTATACAGCTCTTCAGAATGAACATGCAAATATCCATGAGCAATACTGATACTAGGTAAGACAATACCCTGCACATTTACATTCCTGCCTAGAAACCCACTTCATTGGGAAGAGACATACCTCTGATGGTTTTGCATTCTGATGTACATAAAGCCATGGTTTCTACACATGATATGCAGACCAAGGGGTAGTGCATCCATCAACCACATTCCAAGAACAGAGACTTACAGGACAACCTGTTTTTTTTACAAGAGAGTATTTTGGATTCAGGCAGTCCTCAACTTACAATGTTTTGCACTTACAATGTTTATAAATTGACACCCTGTTTCAACTTTCTGATGTCAGTTCCAACTTTACAACACTTGATCTGACCCCAAGCCATGCCAGTGGACAAGTTCGCTGCATCACCCATCTCCCTGGAGAACATCTGTCCAAACTTCCTTGGACACTTTCTTTAAGAAAGCAGCCAAGACTCCAGAAAAACCTGCAGCCAAGACTCCTGAGAAGACTCCAACCAAGAATCCTTCAAAACGTCCAGCAAAGTCTCCTCAAAGACCTTCCAAATCAATGTGATTTATATTTACAATATAAATACATTAATGTAGCTCTATTATTCATCTATAATTGATAAGAGTACAAAATTCTGGGGTATTTCTGGTGAAAATAGGGTATCAGGCCTTGGTTCAGGAACCAATCCCCCATTTATAATATTGTTTCCTATGGGAAAATCAGTTCTGAGTTGCAATGTTTTAACTTAAAAGATGTGGTTTTCAGGAACCAATTGTGTCGTAAGTCTGAGGACTGCCTGTACCGGAATATCTTGGAGAATGGGTGGTAATAGAAGTACTAGCACAAATGAAGACATCACTGCATCAAATATATTGTTCATGATAATCCTAATCTCTGCAGTTTTTGTTGGGGTCACAGTAAATGCTTTCATTGTCATTGTAAACTGCATTGAGTGAGTCAAGCAGAGACGCCTTCCACAACTGATCCGATCTCGGCCATTCTTGGCTTCACCAGGTTTTTTTATAATGCATGGCAATAGTGGATAGATTTATTCAAACGTTTCATTCTCACATGAATGCCATGAATGCCATTGTATCCCAAATGTTCTGTTCTGTGAACTTGTTTGTAAACTCTTTCATTTTATGGTTTGCTACCTGTCTGTCTGGTTTTTGTTTGTTTGTTTTTTACTGCGTGAAAATTGCAAACTTCAACCACCATTTATTCGTTGCTTTGAAACTGAAATTTTCCAAGGCTTCTGATGCCTTCAGTGCTTTTTACATTGTTTTGCAGCCTCCCTTCCTTCATTTGTATTTCTAGAATGCAGTGTAATAATTCCAGCCTCTCGAGATCAAAGCAGACAAAATATCACACAAGGAAGAAAAACATTTGACATCTTTGACTTTGGTTCCTGTCTGGCTTTCACTATATTAGTCATTTCAGCTTCTCGCTCTCGCTCTCTCGCTCTCTCTTGACACACTCAACACCTACTAACGAACTCATCCAATTTCAACAACCCAAACATGGATGCACATATTCAAGCAGCAAAAATTATAATGTGAAGTAAATGATATGGGTGATGAAGAAGGACATCTGGGTTACTCTGGACAGCAAGATGATTGTTAAAAATGAGTTTGTGAAAAATTTTCTTAAACAGATTACAAGTCTTTGTCCAGTGATGAATTCTGTTGTGCTGACTCAAAGCAGTCCCAGACTGAAACAGTCATTGACCAGGAGTCTGCACTATGTACAACACAAGTGTTATGCAAAAGGAAGAGTATCTTAAAACTGACTTCTCTCCATCAGATGGAGACCATTAGAAACACGGGCTTTTCTAGTTAAAAAGATCCAGTTCATCTAGGAGCCAGATAACCTGCTGATGTGAAATGGCTCAGATCAATGGGTCTTTTCATCAACACTCAAGTTTAGAGAAGTTTTGTTGAAAACCACTGCGCTACATGGGTAAATGTGTAAGTGATAGCATTATGTAGACCTCTTTCTTGGTATGATATGCTGACATGTAGCTTGCTTTGGAATGGCAATGAGGAGCAGTTTAAAGCCAATTAATTAATGTATTAATGAGACTGTACCCACCGGACTGTCATAGGACCTTCTATGTCAGAGTGCTGCTTGTGGGGATCCTATACCAGCCCTTTTCCTAGCATAGGAAAGGACTATGAAAATGTGTGGGTGGTCAAAGTCCCTGTACAGTCCACTGGGCCCTGTGAAACCTGTATGATTGTACTGTATGTCATAGAATCACCCTCCATTTAGTCTGGGAAGCACTCGTTCCTTTGGGATAGGAGATGTTTTAACAGTGCAAGATATTATGGAAATACCAGTGCAACTAGGGGAACAGGATTAGGTGGCCTTTGATCACAGAGGTTCACATCCAGGATTTTGGTCCTTGCTCCTGGAACTGCTTACATTAAATTTACATTAAAGAGTCATAGGACAACATGAATAAATAAAGTTGGGATCAGAGACTTGAATGCAGGACTGCCTCATTCCTAGGTAGTTGCCATCAGGACTGGTAGATGGGGTCAAGCTCTTGCTCTGTGCCATGAATCTTGTATTCTTTTCCTCTCAGTGACCCAGTTTCAACAGGAAAGTTGAAGAGGAACCCCAGCCTGTAGCCTAATGGTTAGGTCACTCTGCTGGGAAGTAAAAGCTATGGAGTTGAGCTTCTGAGGCTGGCCTAGGTATTAAAACTAGGCTTCCCACTTCCTGAAAAGAAATAATACTACGTACTGACTTTCTTTGGAGGGTACTTTAAATTGTACTGATATAAAGTCCTGAATGAGAACCAGGTTATATTCACATTAGTATTTTGCTCTTGAGTGGTTTTTACTGTTGCTGTGTACTGTGGTTAGGGATCTGAGCATTTTCTGGTTTATGCTTGTGCTTACACAGGTAGCTTCACAACGGAGCAATTGCAGTACTCCATATGCAGCTTACCGCAAGTGCACGTGAACAAATTTCTGTGTGGTTTTAAGTAATGGTAGGATTTCTAGAATAGTTGGATAAAGATCACCTGATGTCCATTACCACTGTGAATTTGAATCCATGTGCAGTAGCATGGGGCCGTGATTGATGTGTAAATCTACAGGCAATCCATAGAAAAAAAGGCTGAACGTGCATGTTTGTAAAGTCTTTAAATAATGTAGCTGTCCACAAAAAGCTATGAAATGGTAATTTTGATTGAAGATCTATTGTCGGAACGAGGCTGGATGCGATTGTTGATGGATAGGCAGAGCAGAGCAATGCCACTTCGTGTCTGAGTGAAAGTGCATCTTGGTGCCCTGCAGGGAGCTTTCCATCAGGGCCTTGGGCTTGCAGAAACTTCTGTAGCATCCTCCTTCCTCCTCCACCCATGAGCTGCCACTGAATCCCATCACCTGCCTATAATGGTTGCTGTCTCAGAGCCTTTGCACATACCACAAAATTTGCCTTTAAAGAGGCTTAAATGCCCTTTTGCATCATTTTAATAGCATTGCCATTTGCACACTCAGTGGCATGTTCCACTTTAATGACATTGTTGTTTTAATGTTCAGCAGCATATTTTGCTTTAATGGCATCACTTTTTGCATGCTTGGTGGCATATTCTGCTTTAAATGACTTTGGAACGTAGCAAGATAAAACACTTCTGAGGTGTTTGCTACCTAAAGAAGTGCAACAGTGCACGGGGCGCTGGAAGCCAACATGCTCGAGGCTTGGTGGGCTTCCAGCGCCCCATGCACCATCCCCACTGCTTTCTCCCACCACTGTGCAACCCAGAGGCAGCCCATGCAGGCAGGCAGACTCAACTGAAGAAAAAAAAATCTGCGAGGAGCCTGATCTTTTTTTCTCTCTCTCTCCTGGATTATTCTGCATAGGAGCCCGGTGCTTCCTTCTTCAGCTCCGGTGCCCGCCCTGGGACTGCCCAGGCCAGGTGCCAGAGGGCAGGTGCTGCCTGGGGGTCACCTTCACTGCCAAGGTGGGAAGCACTGGGCCCTCGCAGTATTGAGGGACCGCTCGTCCCGTCAGTAGCTTGCCCCCCCACTCTCCCCCACCACCACTGGAGAGGCAGGTAAGGATCAGGCCCCCACACTTGTACACACTACAGGGGTTTATTTTGGTTTAACTCTCCCTAAATTGAAGTTGTGAAACTAGTGGGGGGTTTTTAAATCCCACCATTTCAATTTAGGGAGAAATAACCCGAATGAAAGCCCTGTGACGTGTACAAGCAGCCTCAGAAGCAGGCAGGGTTGTGAAGCCCAGGCTGTTCTGGAGCCCGGAGCTAGACAGAGGAAGGTGGTGCAGCCAGCATGGAGCTGCAGGGCTGGAGGTGGGGTGAGCTAGTGGGTAAAGGTCCATGTGGGGAGTAGGGTCAGTAAGGGTAAGTATGGAGGGGTGGGCTGGCATGGGGGCAGCACAGTGCAAGGTGCTGTCAGGGGTGTCAGGGTGGGGATAGAGTAAGGGGCCCCAGAAATGACAGTAAAACCATTGCTGCAGTCAAATAAGACTGTGATTAAAAACTGGCACAAGACTAGGGCACTCAAATATAAATACAGGGACTATAAGACTTGTCTTTCACAGCAACCTCAAGGAGCATTAATCATGTACTTCATCGATGCCAATCAAGGGCTAGCTTCACTAAGTTTGACTGACTGGTAAACAGAGCCGCCGGTGTACTATCCAAGAACAATACACCTTTCTGAGCTTTCACCACTGTACTCAGATTTGAGTTGTTTTTTTCTGCGTTGCCTTTTGAATCTGGTAGACCGCTCGCAAGCATTACCCTCCCAGAGCACGCAGACCCCAGCAGCCTGTATATCAAAAGTGACAGCAAGATACCCCCTGAGAAAATACTCCTTATACCTCAGAGCAACAGAGAGTAGTGCAAGGCTCAGACCAGACCTCCGCTAAATGCAAAGACACCAAATTAGTTTGATGAGAGAGATGGGGGTCTGTGCTGTATATTGCAGCATTTTATTATTTTGTACTGCTGTGGCCTGAACTTCAGGTCTCCTGCAAGAACATCTCAGAAATGTTCACTCTGCACCCAGGTCCTGCAAGAAAGAATGCAAATATCTGTGAGTAACACCGATATCAGGTAAGAGAATACTCTTCACATTTGCATTTACCAGAACGCAGGTTCTTCATTTTGAAAATACACATCTCTGTGGGCTTTTTTCAATCAATATATATGCAATACACATACATAGAAAAATATTATAAATACATTGATATACATATATATAATAGATGTGTATGTAAGCATGGGTATAAACCTATTTATATTCTATTCTGTTCTATTCTAGTCACTGTTAGAATAATATCATATCATATAATATAGGTTTATACCCATTTAATATACATAAATAAACATACATACACGCACCCAATATACCCATGTATGTATGTACACACACACACACACACGTATATTGGGTATGTATATGTGTGTGTAGACATACATATTCATACATACATACTAGAGCTGTGCAAAACAGCACCACTTCATTTTGAATTCCATTTTGCCGTTTCGAAGGGTCAGTTTTGTTTCGTCGTTTCATTTTGAAGCACCGCTCTATTTCGCTTCGTCAAAACTGTTTCGCTGTTTTCAACGTGTTTTGACGTTTTGCCCATAGGCTATAATGGGGAATCATGAAAATGCCTAAACCTTTGTCATTTCTTGCCTGATTTGGATGAAAATTGCACGGATATCAGCCCCTTCTGAGGGCATGAAGCCTGCCAGGTTTCAAGGAGATAGGCACAGAGGTTTCTGGGAAACTGCACCTCAAACTGTTCAAAGCAAAACTTGTGACACTTGCCAGCAGCGGCAGCCTCCTGTAATCCGGCACGCAGATCTGGGCACCCGCACCCCCGGGAGAGCTGCGGGGCTGTGCTGGACTCCTCCCAGGGGTGCAGGCCCCTGGATTTGCGCACTGCATAAGAGAAGACTGACGCTGCCGGCTGGGACCAGTGCTGGGCACAGCCCACACCCAATGCCGGGAAGATTTGTGCTGCCACTGGTCCAAGGTAGCAGAGGCAGCCTTCTGTCATCTGGCACGCAGATCAGGGGCCTGCACCCCTGGGAGGGCTGTGGGGCTCTGCCAGACTCCTCCTGGGGGGCACGGGCCCCCGGATCTGCATGCCGGATGACAGCAGGCAGCCGCTGCCAGCTGGGACTGACACTGAAGCCAAATATGCCTGGCTTTGAAACTCGAAATGTTTTGAAACTTTTGAAACATTTTGAGTCCCCTTGTTTTGTTTTGAAGCTGTTTCGAAGGCTTTTGTTCCATTTCAGTTTAGTTGTTTTGAGCTCAAAACACGTCGAAACAACTTTGAAACAAAACACCCAGTGAAATTTCACACAGCCCTAATACATACATGCACACACACATACACACATAGATATAATGCGCTACACACAAATACATATATTTATGTATATAATTATAGACACGTGTTTGTATGTGTATGATTACTGTGTATATACCTATACATACATTGCATACTAAAGAATAATTAATCAGTCTACTTCCATTGATCTACCAGATTCTCAGACAACTGATAAGAGTCTCATGCCCCTCTTGCTTCTCAGGAGGTGCACCTACATGACATGCTTTATTGAGCAGCAGAATCTACAAGCAGACATGCAGTGCTGCACACCTGCCAGGGCCACACCATCTAGGCCTGCAGGATGTTGCAGGCTCCTGCTAGGCCTGCCAGCACCCAGGCCAAGCTGCAGCCAGCTCCTGACCACCACGGCCAGCTCCAGCTGGCCACAACCAACCCCTAACAGCCTGCCCAGACCCTGCAGGAGCTGTGAGGCATCACCTCACTGTGTGGCTGCTAGTCCCATGCCATTCAGCTGCCCAGGCCTGGTAGAAGTGGGATACTCACACAGAGGCCCAGAGAACCGGCATGGGAACCCCAATAGCGTCATTGCTGACACCACACACCGTATCCTGGGGCCCCAGCTGGTCACAGGAGGACGCTGGCAACCTCATGGCACTGTGGGGTGAGGTGGAGGAGCAGTAGCAGTCAATGTTCCCTGTAAGGAGTAGTGGTCCGTGAGCGTGCCGCTTCAGTCCTGCCTTCCCCATTCAGTGCAATCCCGCCAGTAAGTGTCCCACAGTAAGTGTCCAGGTGGCAACAGGCAGGATTCGGCCACAACCCTTCTCCATGCTAACTGCTGCCCAGAGCAGCATAGTGGAGTGCTATGGGGCAGCCATGGGCTGAACACAATCAATTGGTAAAATTGATGCTGTGGCCCATCCATGGGCCAGACACAATCAATTGATAGATGGCAATAGCCATCCTAGCTCTGAACCTTGCCTAGCTCTAAATTTGCCAAACTTGTGAACCCTTCCCAGTGGAAGGGAGATGCACCCTAATGCAGCTGAGAGCTATGGGATGCACGGCTTGCAAGACGTGTGTGTGTTCCCCAGGGCAGTGACCTGGGTGCAGAGCCGCTGTTCCAACAGTCACTTGCTGTTTAATGCCTTCTTGGGATAAATCATCAGCAAGAACTGAAGAAACCAGAAAATCACCCAGCAGAGAGAAAGTGTGCTCACTCTCTTTAACAATTTTTTTTTTGCAAAAATCTTGTTGATTTTTAATAAAAGATATCATCTCCAATTGATTGAACTGAAAGGGAGGCACTGGGGCTAGCGTGGAACACTTACCAAAGGTAAGCTCCTCACTCTCGTGCAGGGCAGGCAGCAGCTCCTCTCCAAGGTGAGGCAAGACAGGGATGGGGCTGGGGGCTGGCGCAGGCTTTGCCAGCTCTGGGAAACTACTCCATGAGCTCCACCAGCTCCGGGGAACTGCTCCACTCCCTAGCCCTAATGCCATGTACCTCCTGGCTCCCCGAGGTGATGCAGGGGAGTGGAGCAGTTTCCCGGAGCTGCCGGAGCCCACGGAGCAGTTCCCCAGAGCCAGCAGAGCCCATGCAAGCCCCCGTCCCCACCTCTGCCTCCACCTCACCTTACCTCAGGGAGGAGCCACTGCCTGCCCTGCATGAGGATTGAGGAGCTTACCTTCAGTAAGTGTCCCATGCCAGCCCCGGTGCCTCTGCTGCACTCCACACCCAGCTTTTCTCACCAGTTAGAAAGTTGGTGCACGGCAAGATTTTTAATTGTGCGCAGCCGCGCACGTGCGGAGCTTAGAGGGAACCTTGATGGCAGATTGTACGGGTGGGCGCTTCAATGCCCATGTGTGTAAGGGACTGTCAGGCCATGTGCAGAAGCATGGGCATGACTAGTTGGCATGGCAGTCAAGGCCTTGAGGGCACAGTGGGTCACCATCACCAACCACAATCATCAGTCAGGGAGTACCTGCAAGTCCATACCCTTTATGCAGTAACTGGATACTCTCCTTGGGCCCTGGGACCCAGACCACTGCCATGCTGTGTACAGAAACATGGGCAGCCTGCCCAAGCCCCAGCTCCAGCCTGGTACCCACCACGATGTTTCAGCCAGCAGCCTATCCCGCTGAGCTCCCCACCCCTGGCCTCCACCAGCAGCTTAGGGATCCCAGGCCAGCACCTGACTCAACAGCTGCTCTAGCTCAGCCCTATCCATGAGGTGCATGAGGTGGCCATGTCACCACCAGCTGCCAGCAGTACCAGCTCCTCCCCAGGTGGGTGGGCCCTTTCCAAGAAGCTGCATGCTGAACCTTGCCAACCGACAACTCTTCTGGGAACCATGTGCTGTTGCTGCCAGCTGTGAATAACCACTGCTGCCAGGCACACCAGTCACATAGTAAGCCCCTCACTGGGCAGGAGGGGTCTTCCTGCCCCAGCTCCTGCCCACTCTCCTTCCACAGCACAGGCATTCTCCCCTGATCCCCAGGTTCCGCCCCCAACAGCACACACAGAGGTGGAAGACAGTGTAAAATGTTATTGAGCAGCCCATGCCCCCACAGCTAGGTGGGCACAGGCCTCTCACACATTGAGGAATGCATTGATGCTGGCGGCAATGTCATCCTTGACCGCAGGGAGCAGGAACCTGTAGCTCAGCCACAGGTAGCCCTCCAGGCAGAGCCAGAGGTTGCAGGGCAGCATGGGCTTGCCCTTTTCACCAGCCCATGCCAGGTGCACAGGTGCCTCTGGGGCACCATGGCCATCAGCAGCAGCAGGGCATAATAGGTCAGGCACTCCTCGGTCTGTGCAAACAGCTCCTCATGCTGTGCCCAGAACATGTACAGCAGGGGCACACTCTGTGTGTAGAATGGCCATGGGGGAGGGCCTGCCCCAGGGTGCCTCCCTGGAGAGGCCTCCTGTGGGGTGGGCAGGGGTGCAGGCAGCTCCATGTCCCAGTCATCTGGGAGTCCTGCACTCCCTGAGCCTGGGAGCTGTGGGATTGGCAGCAGCACAGGAGGGAGGCTGTCCTGCAGGAGGATAAAGAGGAGAGAGAGGTCTGGAGCCACAGCAGCAACTGCTGCCAGGAGCCAGGGCTGGCCCTGCCTGGGAATGGGGTGGAGGTGGGAGGCTGCCTGTGGCCAGCACCAAACAGCCCACTGGCCCTTGGGAAGCAAGCAGGGATGTGGGGCTCAGCCAGCAGCCTCCTGTGCCTGGGATTGCCCATCAAACTTACCATGGTCCCGTGCACATATGACCCCCAATCTGAGGCTGGGCAGCACATAGGCCCCGGTATAGAGCATCTAATCTCTGAAATGTTACAAACTCTCACAAACAGCTTCTTTCTCATGGCTCTTCAGGCCCTGCAGCTGCACATGATGCAGAGGCCACAATTGGCAGCCAGGTGCCCCTCACTCCTGATCCACAGCCCCCTGGTGCTGCCAGTGACCTGCACTCCCCTACCCCCCAGTGCTCTTCATTCCCAAGACACAGCCCCCAGCCCTGCCAGTGCCCCTTACTCTCAACCTGCAGACCCGTCCTTTCCCCAGCCATGCAGCATCTCCCAGCCACCCTGCCCCTGCCCCAAGGCTGCTGGCCCAGCCACACAGCTCCCCACTGCCACTGAAAGGCCCCCAGACCACTTCCCCCACTGGAGAGGCAGGCATCTCCCTGCCACCCCCCTGCCCTGCTGCAGCCCCAGCACCCAGATAGCTTCCCCCAGTGCTGGCAGGCACCCGCCCCCCATCACACACCCATCCCTTCCACATACCCTGCCACACACTCACACAGACTCACAAGTCCCCACAGCCTCCCAGACAGTCCCCAAGCCCTGGCCCTCCTATCCTTGCTCCCCATAGACTTACCTGCATCCAGCTGATGGGACTGTTCCCACCACCCTGCCCGACTGCATGCACATATGCACATGGGGCCCCCTACCTCCAAATGCCCTCCTCCTCTCCCCACAACTCCAAGCAGGTCCTTGCTAGGGCAAGCCAGGAAGTGTGGAAAAATATTGAGCAGACCAAAATCCTGGACATTTGATCATCTTTTAAAAAACCATCTCTGGTGGTTTGGACCAAAGGATCCAAAAAGAGGATATGTCCAAGAAAACCCAGACATATGATAACTCTACCCCTGAGCTCCCTATCACCTTTAGTAATTGGGTACGGGCCCATTACACAAGGATACTTATGTTTCTAGCGCTGGACTGGAAGCAGAAATAACCCACAGTCCTTAGGCACTCTGCCAGGGGTGGGAAATGTGGGCTTTAATCCATTCAGGTCAAGGAGGGAATCAAATCCAGGTTTCCTAATCCCTGGGCAGGTAGTCTAACCCTTAGGGCAGTGGTGTCAAACTCATTTGGCCCCATGGACTGGATCCAGGACATGGAACAGTGTCATCTGGCCTGGTGGGGCTGCCTGGCAGTAGCATTAATAACTATGGCTCTGAGAGCCATGGCAATTAAGGCTGCTGCTGCTCAATCCACCACCATATTTTTTATGCCAGAGGCCAGATGACACGGTTTTGGATGTGGATGGCAACCTGTATCTTTGACACCCTTAGACCAACAGTATGAAAGGCATGAGCACTACTCACTTAGCATCTACCTTCAGAAGGGGACCCTGGGCCTAGATCAAGAGTGGACAGAGGGGAAAATTATCCATTCACAGAAACCCTCATGCTCAGCATTTGCTATCAGCTACCTCTAGGAGTCTCGTTAGCGTATGATTTCTTACAGATCATCCTGTGGAGGTGCCTTGCTCTCCTCATTGCCTAAATTGGGAGGGAGGGCCCTTAGCACCATTTACTTGAATCACCTTGCTGGTGCCAGCTGCCAGAGGCGCTTCTCTAAAGCTCACTGTGTACTTCCACCCTAGACTGAAATGGAAAACCCTGCACAACTGTGAAAAATGGAATTGTATGGCTGGAAGCAAAGGCCTCTTTAAAAATATGTTTATCTCTGTACACAGCTCTTCAGAATGAAAATAAAAATATTCATGAGTAATACTGATACTAGGTAAGACAATACTCTGCACATTTACATTCCTGTGTAAGAACCTCCCCCATTAGGAAGAGATGCCTCTGATGCACCTCTGATGCTTTAATTTTCTGAAGTACACAATGCCATGGTTTCTGTATATGATATGCAGACTAAAGGGTAGTGCATCTGTCAACTTGCTCCCAACAGTATAACATTACAGAATAATCTGGTTTTCTAGAAGAGCATTTGTGAATATCTTATTTCTTGGCATGTGGGATCTTTTGGATCATCCTGTGGAGGTGCCTTGCTTTTCTCACTGAATCAGAGAGGGAGTGATTAGCACCATATCTTTGAATCACCTTGCTAGGGCTAAGTGTCCAAGGATTGTCTCTGAAGTTCACCACTTACTTCTACCCTGGACTGCAAGTCAAAAGAGTGGGAAGAAGAAGCTGGCAATACAGGACTATGAAAAATAGAACAATCTGGTAAGAACCTAAGACTTCCTAAAAAAGACTTTAAAATATTTTAATCTCTGTGTACAGCTCTTCAGAATGAAAATGCAAATATCCATGAGAAATACTGATACTACGAAACACAATATTTTGCACATTTACATTCCTACATCATTGGGAAAAGACACACCTCTGACAGTTTTACCTTCTGAAGTACAGCAAGCCGTGGTTTATGTATGTGATATGCAGACCTAAGAGTAGTGTGTCCGGCAGTCACCTCCCACGGATAGAGCATTATACAACACCCTGTTTTTCCAGGACAGAATTTCTGTACAACTTGAAGAATGGAAGGCAACAGAAGCAATATTACAGAAGAGGACGTGGCTAAACCAAGTATATCTCTCGTAATAATCTTGCTCTTTACAGCTTTTGTTGGGATCTCAGTCAATACTTTCATTGTGGCAGTGAATTGCACTGATTGGGTCAGAAGGAAGCGCCTCTCCACAACTGATCAGATCCTGACCATTCTTGGCTTCACCAGGTTTTCCTTGTCGTGCATAGCAGTAGTAGACAATTTTTGTCAACCATTTCATTCTTGGACCGATGGATTTATAGACAAAACATTCAGTATTTTAAACTGGTTTCTAAATGTTTTGAACCTGTGGTTTGCTGTCTGTCTGGGTATTTTTTATTGTGTGAAAATTGCAAACTTCAGTCACCATTTCTGCATTTCTCTGAAACTAAAGATCTCCAGGCTCATGCCATGGTTGCTGATGGCTTCCGTGCTTCTCGCCATTTTTAACACCTTCCCTGCAGTCATGTTTATTTTTAAATTTCAACATAAGAAATCCAACTCCAGCATCCCAGAAAATAACAAAGGAGAAGATATACCACAAATAATATATTTTCTTCATCTGTTTTCTCTCTTCGGCATTGGATTTCCTCTGTGTTTCACCATACTATGTATTTCAACCTTTCTCTTACTCTTGTCTCTCCGGAGACACACCCGGCAGCTTAATTCAAGCAGCAACAACAACCCTAGCATGCATGCCCATATTCTAGCGGTAAAGATAATAATGTCCTTCTTTATCATCCATGTCATCCACTTCTCAGCTTGGTTATTCGTGATGGCAGCAAGTATTCCAAATAGAAAATTACAGCGGTTATTTTTGTTTCAGATCGCAAATGGTTGTCCATTGACACATTCTGTTTTACTGATTCTGAGCAATCCCAAACTGAAACAGGCATTAACCAGGATTCTGCATTACATGGGTTGTGCTAAAGGAGTGTCTTAAAACCTACTTCTGTCCTATCTTTTAGATGTAGACTATTAGAAACATAGACTTTTCTAGTTTAAAAGACTCATGTAACGTAGGAACCACATTTTGCACTGGTGTGAAACGAAACTTGTCCTTTGGTATTCATCAACATCCAAATTTAGGGAAGTTTTGTTGAAATCAACAGAGCTACACTGGTCAATGTATAAATGATTGTATCATTTAGACCTCTCTTCTAGCAATTCTAAAAATGTATAGCTCAGTTTTGCTGTTTTGCAAACATGATAGCTCAATAGAGAAATCTGGGAAAGAAAAACAAAACTTTACAGAAGGCAATATTGCAGTTCTCCATGGCATGAATTAAATATATCTTGAATTATCAAGATGATGTAGATGCCTGTGAGATCATCACAGAGAGACATATTTGAGATTTTGACCCCTGGAAGAGTGTGCATTGCAAGTGAAAAAAACATGCAAACATCATATTACCAAGCAAAATGACCTTCACAGAGAAGAGGTGGAAGACACATTTCCTTGGAGCACTTAAACCTTGACAATCCAGTAGATAAGCATAGTAAACAATTGGCAGGTGATGGACAAAGGCAAGATACACAATGGGTTTAGGGTTAGCAACACTGAGCATTTGTGCATCAGAAGAGTAAGATATGTCTGACATCCTTTCTCTCTCCTAGACGAACTGAATCCTTGGGAAACCGGGATTCAGAAAGTAAAACCTAACTGGGTACTTGTAACTTCATTTGCTGGGAGTTGCCTCTAAAAGCATAGGATTGTGTGGTGACTGTTAACTAATACCCTACCAGTCAGGGCATTTGCCAGGAAGCGGGAGGCATGAGTTCAATTCCTAGGCCAGCCTGAGCAGATTCATCCCCACAGTTCTCACCTTCCTGGAAAGTGATCTAATCACAAAGTCACATGCTAAGGTGTGATGGGCCTGCTCTACACCTCTCCTGTTGGAAGTCAGCCACTATGCAGAAAAGAAAGCAAGAGCCATGGACCAAAGAGACAGCATGACTCCATCATCCAGTCACGATGGCGATTACCTAGGAACCAGGCAACCCTGCATTCAGGTCCCTGATCTCAAAGATGTTTAGAAATTTTGTCCAATGACTCTCTAATGCGAAATGCATAAGCAGCTTTTGTACTGTGGACCAAAACCCAGAACTCTCCCATCCCAGGTCTGTGCCCTTTATTCCAGCTGTTAGTCCTATAATCAGCGGCCACTTAATTCTATTCATCTTGTTGCCTCACTGTTTCCTTATATTAGTGTTTAGCTCTGGACTGCATTTACTATTGATGTGGAATTTGTTTAGGGACTTGAACATAATTAGGTAGCTTTGTAATTTATGTTTGCATTTTTGGGACGCTATCAGTTATTGGCTACTCCAAGAGAGTGAATCCTATGGAAAGAATGGCAACACCCCGGAAATGTTGCAACAGCCGACCGGCAGAGAGTTTAGATGCATCTTCTGCCTCCAGCAGTGACTTCTGACTATTTTTGAGTCTCCATTTAAGAACACATAAGGTCTCCCACACATCTGTGACTGCTGCGCTTCCCTGCTATTCTGTGTGGTATTGCATCAGCAACTCTAATATGTTTCAGAACATCGTTCATAAGATTTCTTACCAAATAAAGCTCTCTTGCATTGCAAAGCTTTTCACTGATCTCGGAAGCCTGTAAAGTGTATGTTATAAACCAGGGATCGGCAACGTTTTTGGGCCAAATGCCAAAAAACCGTGCAACCTTAACTTGGAAGATGTTGGCGTGCCAGGGACTGATGGCAAGGCAGCTGCGAAGAACCCAGTCTTCGTTGTGGCAGCACAGCCCAGGTCCCTTCCCTGCTGTCTGCCCAGAGGCCCACGTGCAACCACCAGCAACAAGGAGCTGGGGAAGGTGGGGTGGAAGGGAGGGGAAGACTCCTGTTCAGGAGCAATACCAGCTGTTTCTTCCCTCCTTTTCCTCCCCAGTGTTGTTCCTCCTGGGTCCGTATTGCCAAAAACACTCCAGGTTTCTCCCATTCCTTTGTACTGGAGCTTGGGCAGTGATGAGGGAGGGCAATTGGTGTACCACGGTCCAGAGCCTTGGCCCTGCTCTGTGGTGGCAGCAGCTGCACATGCACGTCAGGACAGACAGTGGGAAAAGGGCCAGGGGCAGCACAGCTGGCACTCCCCACTCTTCTCCCTCTCCCATGCAGAAGGTGCCAGCTGCAAAGCAGCAGCTCTGGCTCCCAGGACTGCAGCCAGCGTTGGAGTGCAGCAGGGGCTGAGGTGAGTAGTGGGGTAAGTGCCTGTGGGGCCGGGGGGGGACCCAGCCCTTAATCCCCAGCTGCGCCAGCTCCTGCTGCAGGTGCATATGCCAGCAGTTAGGCAGAGGCTCTGGGAAAGCCAGTGGTACCTAAATGGTGACCTTAAAAGTCTTAAAAGGCCGACAGTGCCAAATTCTGCCCTAGGTCATGTGCATGCCACTCCATTACAGCTCTGTGACTACAAGGGCAGAATTTCACCCTATATTTCCTTTAGAAAGTCAAAACCAACAATTTTTAGATTAAAGAGAAAGTCTCTGAGCTCTCTCCTGCTGCCACTGAAATCAGTGGGGATTTTGGCATTGATACATTTGGGAACAGGAGCGGATGCAAAGTAGGTATTGTGCCCGGAGCAAAACCCTGTGGAGGGCAGATAGGGGTGCCAATCCGTAGGCAAAACCCTGCCATGAGGGCAGGGGGGCAAGACTTCAGCTAAATCCTCCCAAGAGAGAGGTTGGGGGTGGGGGTCAGTGTTACCTTCCCTGGGGACTTGAATTCCCCAGCAGCTGCTGGAGTGGAGCAGTCTACCTGGTCCCAGCTGTTGCTGCTACAGGAGCACTGTGGAGCACCTGAACTTAGATGCTGCTACTGCAGCACCACGGACTTGCCATTCTGGTGTCCCCTCTAAGTGGGTGCCCGGGGCTGGTGCCTTGCTCACCCACCTCAATGATGCCACAAGTAAAATCTCATGCTGGAGCACCCAAGACATCCTCTAAGTCTTAGAGGTCAGGACTGTGTCCTACTGTTGGCTGATATCCCACACCTGCCTCTTGTGTGTGTTTTTCTTCTGCTGAAATCTCTGGTGCTGGCCAGTATGGGACCAGGGTGAAGGATTAGGTAGACTTGGTCAGATCCGGGGTGGACATACTTGTGTTCTACAGCAAGTGCAATGCTGAAATGATGGTCAACTCCTAAATCAGGTGGCCCTGAGACTTTGTATCTGGTCCTGTATCTGAGCTTATTAATGTACCTGAGCTCACACTGTGGAGACCAAAAACTTAACAAGCTTAGGAAAAGGATGTAACATTGATATGGATCGCAAGAATAAACAGCATTATCATGATTAAGGAAAATAACATGGAGAAGGGGCTAGATACAGTGAAATTAGTGGAGCAGCTAGGAAGTATTAGGCAGTACAGTTCTAATATAATAAAGGGCTTAGTCTGTCTGCCTGTGTGTCTATCTGTCCGTAATGCTTTTGGCCAGCTTCACATGTGCTGCCAAGAGGCCGGGCAGCGATTGGCCATGAGAGCCCAGGTTGCATGAGCCCAAGTTTGAGCTGCTGCTGGGGAAGTTTGTGGCAGTGATGAACATGCCCCGGCCACCCGAGCGGGGCTTCCCCATGCCTCCCTGCCTGAGGGTAAAGTGGGGGTCATGGTGGCGGCCTCCCCTCCACCACCCAAACCCAACAACAGCTGGCAGGGAGGGGGAGGCAGCAGAGAGGGAGGGGAGCAGGGGGAAAACCCTGCTACAAAGCGGAGGTGGGCGGTGGGAGGGAGCCCCTGCACCGGTGGCTGGAGAAGGAGGCAGTGGCAGTGGAGAGAGTCTTTACATGGCTGGCCCCGAAGGGTGAGCAGGAGGCCAGGGTGAGCCATGTAAACACTCCCTGATAGCCATCATTCCTGATGGGCAATTATCTAGTACCTTTGAAAACAGTTCACATAAATGTATAAATAAATCATCTGGATGTGCAAAACAACAGCTTCACAGATTTTTGCAGCTGCATATACAAACACCTCATTTGCATACACAAGTCATCATGATTGCACATGAAATGATGGCAGGATGTCCAGAATGGTTGGATGAAAATCTCCTGGGGCGCATCCCAACAAGCAG
>NW_005842817.1:46650-47354 GCF_000455745.1 Alligator sinensis | reverse complement strand
GGAATGTGCATTTTGCAGTGCCTCAAAGACTTTTGAGATGCCACAATATACACACAGCACATGTTAATCTGTCCCCTGTGCTGCATATTTGCAGTGTGGGGCCAATATTAGATCCCTGTAAATACTGGTATCTAAAAAAAACACATTAAAAAAAGCAGGATGGCGCACATGGCGGTAGAGCCTGGCCAAATAGAGCCACAATCTGGCTGCTGGCCAGGTCCCACACATCTGAATTGTCACTGCTGCAGCCTCAGGAGGCCCCCGGGACCCCAGGTAAGGCTGCTGGAGCCAGCCCAGGTGCTGGCCCCAGCCTCCCCTACTCCACCCAGGACAATTTGCTGCACACCAGAGCACATGTGCACGGGTGTTCCCCAGAGACAAGCAGAGGCACAACTATGTGCTGCTGCTATTTGTCCTCAGGAAAATGTACATCCCTGCTTGTCTGGACACACCCCTTAGGTTCATTGCCAATGTGAACTTGAATCCATGTAAAATGGCATGGTGGTTTGATTGATGTGGTTAATGTCATGACCCAATGATTTTGTGTGTGCTTCGGCACTGCAGAATTATTTCCCGCCACATGGAGCTTTCTTTGCACGGTGCAATTCTCAGCTGCAGAGAGAAAACCCCGGTGCAAAGGAGTTCCCGCCGTTCGCATGCAAATTTGTTCCCCATTATTGGCTGGTTCTAAATTATTCCCCTGT
>NW_005842817.1:0-46619 GCF_000455745.1 Alligator sinensis | reverse complement strand
TTGCTAGCCGTATAAGAGGCTTGAGCAGTTTCCGCCCAAGTTGGAGATCTCCGGGGAGGACCTCATTTAGGAGGACTCCACATCCATCTCGTGAAGAACTCTAAGCAGGCTGTGGAGCCTAACAAACTCCGAGTGTGCCTTAGAGGAGGATACAGGGGCCTGATCAACCTCTCGCCTCTCCCCGTCGCCTCACGATCCCTCGACGTACCCTACCCTGCGCGCTCGTGGAGAGTCACCTTTTGGACTCTCATTTCGGTCGTTCCACGGAGCCTAGCAAACTCCGTGAGCGTGTATCCAGAGCTCTGTTCGTGTTTGTTCTGTGGAGCCTAGCAAACTCCACGTGTATCTTTTTGTAACTGCAACTCAAGAAAGTTTTCCTGCCTGCACCGCAACCATCTACGGTGTAAGTAAAATAATCTTAATCAACCTCTACACGTCAGTGCCTAATTCTAGTCCGCCGTGCCGAACTTTTCCCCAGCCCACGTGCCCAGGCTGCTGGCCACAGCCCCTCGGCCCCGACAGTTAACTTGTACGGGTAGGGTTTTTCTGACAAATTAGGACTAAATTAATGCTATTTAATATTTAAATTGCAATAGCTCCCAGGTGTCTGCACTACATCGGGTGTATCAGGTGAAACTGCTAGGTACTGTATAAGCATACAGCAAATTTCACAGACACCTAGATTTTCCAATCTAATAGGTCATAATATGTGGAGAGAAAAAGGCAGGAGAGATGAGAGGAAAGAGTAACAGGGAACATCCATATTGTAGCATAGACTAGTTGTGTGCAGAACTCAGGGCCACTCATCGAAACAAAACATAAGAAGATGCCTTTCGCCACCTGATCTGCAAAGAGTGCTGAGAACCTCGAGTCTGCATTTGTTTTAGCAAGAACTGGAACTGCTCAGCCCTTCTAGATATCTGGATAGAGATTTGTTAGACTCAGTCCTCCCAAGTACAACTAGTGAAAATTTGATGAATTTTAAGATATGATGAAAAGCTTGTCTTTCCACCCCCCGGAAATTTAGATACAAATCGAATTTTGAATGCAGAATTGGAGCATCTGAACCATTGCACGTCGTGGTTTGCTGAAGGTGATTTATACTGAATTATCTTCCTAGACTTTAGTTATGAAGGGCAACGATTTATGGAGTCACACTAAGCGTGCTTACCACATATATGTGGGCGCACCTCTTTAAGCACAAAGCCAAATAAATTGGGCAATGCTGCTTTTATTTAGGATATTTTCCTTGTTCTCACAACTAAATTACCTGGATTATCTACAGTAACTATGCTAACTGACTAATTTCACCCATGTTCAAGGACCAATCCTGAGCTCCACAAATGTGTACAGTATTCATAAAAACGTACCAAATAGCCTGGATAAACAATCTTTAATAAGAATAAAGAATCTTTTTTGCAAAAATCTTGTTGGTCTAATTAAAGGTATCATCTCTACTATTAGTCCTAATTGCCAGTCCTTAATAAATGTCTTGTTTATCATCCCTTTACTTTTTCCACAATTCATTACTTGTGGCTGTCTGTCTGTACTTGTGCTGTTCTGGACTGGATAACTGGGAAGGAGAGCAATGGACAGTAATAAGACAGACAAGTGGCAAAGAGCAACTAACTCTCCCCACAATTCACAAATAACCATTTGTTAGCATGGAAATAAGCGCACAGACATTTCTTGTTCCTAATTTGGTTTGAGGTTTGCCCATTAGGTTTCACATCAGAGAGAACAGAATCCATGGGGACAGGACAAGAAGTGAGTGACAAATTGCAGAAAAAGGGCCACTTAGGTTGGATATTATGGGGATTTTTTTAACCTGACTGGACGGTCACCTGGCTGAGGTCTATGCTTCTATGACTCTATGCTTGCTCTTCCACCTGCCTAGCCTTAAAGCCCTGTGCTGATTCCTGCAAGGAGGGAAGGCACTATGCTTCCTCAGGCAGAAGCCCTGTCTTTGCCCCAGGCAATAAAAGCACCTGCCCCAGTGACTGTCAGAGGAGTCCAGTAGCAGGGCAGACAGTTCTGGATGCGACTTAGTTGATGAAATATCAATCAACTGGCCCTTTCTGTTCATCTGTTATGGTAGTTATGGGGCAGCATAGGAGAGAGAGAGAGAAAAAGCATTAACACAAAATTGAAGCAAAACCTTCCCACAGAAGAAGAAAGCAAAAACAGGAGGGGGAACTATCACCACACAGAGTCCAGGGCCGGGACACAGACCTGAGCTGATTGCCACCGTGGCACTGAGGTTTAGCGACCCGGCCCAGGCATATTAGATTAAGAGACAAGAAAGCTGACTACACTGAACCACTTCCTACTGATAGCAATCATGAAGATGTCACATGCTTCTAATGATAGCCTATCCTTCACATCGGAGGCATCTGGAGTCTGACAATGATTTCCTTCTTGATCTGTTCTCCCCTAAGTTTCCTTATCGTTCAGGACTGTAGAGTCCCTCGTTGCACATTTGCTCTTCTAGTTGTTCTCTCAAGAGCCCAAGGATCTGTAAGGTCCTGTCCAGCCCCTAACACGTATAAAATATGGTTTATTTTTCTTTAACTCTTCTTTCTTAAGTTTGATAATGATTTCCTTCTTGATGAGTTTTCCCCTAAATGTTCTTACATTTAAGGACAAAAGTTTCAAACCAGGCCTTTTATTCAAAGCCTTCTTCCATAAAGAAACACCAAAGCAAACAGAAAAAGCAGTGCCTCACCTCGGGCTTATGAAGCTGGCAGTGCCCTTCTCCAGGCAATATCTTTTTCCAGGCTCCGGGACCTTTCCACACTTCCCCCAGCTCCTTTTTGCCTCTCTTGCAGCCAGTTCCCATTTGAGTGCTCCCGGCTGGGAATTTACCCTGCAGCCTGATTCCCCACAACTGTATCTGCACTTTCTGACTTCTTAAAAGGACTCTATACCTTGTCACAATGAATTCTCTTCTTAGCTGTATCTGGTTTGCAAGGCAGCACCATCACTTCCATAACCTTGTCCAGCTATTGTCATGTCCCTTTCAGTACTGAGCCTTTTAGTCAGCTGTTTATAAGCTAAACTGTAAGTAAAACACCACTAGCAGAGTAAGCAGGTGATCAGAGGTAAAGTTATTTGAGCTACAAGCGCTCCTGAAGGCCACAAGACAATCTTCTTCTATTGCACTCTCTGAGCTGCTGAAGTACCACCACTGTCTTCAGGGTTTGCCAGCTGGGATTGTTCTAGTCCCAAGAGCAACCTAGTGTCCTGGCTGGTTATATGAGTATGAAGGTTTGTCAGACACTGCTATTTTTCACTGTACTTCTTATATCAGGGCTTCCAGTATATGCGGCTACCTCCTAAGCTTTGGTCATAGACAGCTATATGCAAAGCAGTACTAAAGATAAAGTGCAAAGCAAACAAGATTTTTCTAGGTTAAGCCTAGCCTTCACCTGATGCACTCTAACTAAAGCTGAAACCCTAGCTGCTCCATGGGTTGAATCTCTTCAGGTGGAGGGGGCCTGGAATAGAGATCAAATCCACTTCTCCCCTCCCTCCCAAGATGGGTGTCCTAACTGCCGAACCACAGAGTACTCTGGGTTGGGGAAGACAGGCCCTTCCCATTCGTTCTGTTGAAAACAAGTATGTAAGGGCATGGGACCAAGATGAGAGCAAGCAAGAGAGACCTGCCTCTGTCATATATATTTTAGGGCACTGAGTTGGGAGCAGGGGAGCTCTGGCTTCCAGGCCCTGCTGCCAGGACTGATTGCCCAGTTCACATTAGGTTGTCACTAGATAAAAACAGACATAAGCCAGAGACAGGTGTAGTAACACTGGACTCCCTCTTCCCAACCGAGTGCCCGAATCACTAGGCTAAAGAGACAGGCTCTCTCTTCCTTGCAGCCTCTTGCAGTCTTGACAGCCAAGAGGCCCAGCTCCCACAGGGTGCAGAAAGTGTCCCGACTCAAGCAGTTCATAAACTAGTGATTCTTAAGGACAGACTACAGTCATAGAAATCACATCTGAAAGGGACTTCTAGAGCTCATCAAGCCCAATTCTCTGCTCAAGACAGGATCATTCTTCTCTAAACCATCCCATACAAGTCTTTGTCTATCCTACTCCTAACACTACATGTTCAACCCTATCACACAACTACAAGACATATTGTCCAAACACCCAAAGCACTCTAACCTGCCATAGGTAAAGAGGGGGACAAGGGCTGTCATTGTCCTGCTGCTGCTGTTAAAATGCACTCAAGATAGTCAAAGAATAGGGCCATGCCCACTACTACAGAGGGAGGCAAAAACCCCACCATCCATACCAATCTGACCCTGGGTTAAAATTCCTTCCTGATCCCAAATGTGTTGATCAGCCTGATCCTGAGTGGAGGGGCAAGACCCATTAGCCAGGAACTTCCAGGTTTTAGTCCTAGTAGGAGTGCTGGCGCACCCCAGTCAAAATGCCTACCTTTGGCTGCAGCCAACTCCCAATGCTTTTGAAGATTAAAAACAAAAAACAAAAAAACCCCTGGACATCTGTAGCAACATGAGTGGAGAAAGTCTTTCCCATCCCCATGTGCGGCCAGCAAAGCCCAGTGCGTGGAAAAAATAAGCACCCCTCTTTTCTGAACCTGGAGACAGCAAGCACCCCACGCATGACACCCTGTAACTGGGAGCCAGGTCTCCCCTTTCTGTATCCCCTCCATAAACTTATACCAGCTGCTTTCATCTTCTTTTATAACTAAGCCAGTTATGGAGCATTGCTTCATTCTCCTGCTCCTGATATTGCTTGTGTATTTTCCATTAACAAACCGTGGGATAAAAGACATAAACAGCGTTGGAAGCAGAGATTTAAATGCAGGGCTCACCCTTTCGCAGAGACAGCTTGTCTCCACTGGCTACAGACCTACTTCTCTCTCTGGCCTATGAATTTTGCGTTCCTTTCTATACTGTGGCCCAGCTTCAACAGGAGGGGTAGAGGGCAACCCCAGTCCAGCCTAGTGGTTAAGTCACTTTTTTGGGAAGTGAGAAATAGGGGCTGGGAACTGCCCTTCAGCTGTGCAGTTTTATGGGTCTCTGGCCAAAGGTCACGATGCCGTTCACTTATTTTGCTTGTTATGTCATTGCTTTCTTGCAGCTGTAAAACACCTCCCAGGATGGGTGTGTAAACACTCTCAAAATGGCAAGGAGGGTGATATTATAGCACTTGGTACCACAGAAATCCAGCCACTTCTGGGTCACACAGGATAGGGTTTTCCATGTCACCAGTGCCTACAGTTGATCTGACAATGCCGTGTACACTAACAGAGTTCCTGAAAGGTGTGTGGCCACCCGTGACTTGTGTAGATCACACAGATCTACGCTCAGCATCTGCAGGAACAGACTTCCAGAGATTTAGTGAAAGGCAATTTGGTTAACAAGTCAGAGTTTGCTTGACTTTGCAGGGGAGAAAATCAAAATCAACTAGACATGCCAGTGGAGCCCCAGGCTACTGAATAAGGCGCTCTTCTGTTCCGCTGCTGTTCAGGGAGCTCTGAGATCTGTGAAATGTATGTTGCAAAGGAATGGACCACACTCTTCTGTAAAGGACATTTATGACAGAAAGGATATTGGCCCTCTAAGACATATAGGGCTAGATTTACAAGGGTACTAAAATCCATCTTTTCAAGAAATCAGGATTAGATGTTTGGCTGCAGAGGAAAATGGCTAACCTCCAAGCTGGAAGCTGAAGCTGCTTTTGTGATGCATGGGTAGAGTCAAGTGCCTAAGTCTGAGGACATATGACATATTTGCTCTGGAGAAATTTGTTCCAGTGTATAATTTGTACAAATCTTACCCTACACTTGAAGGGGACGATCACATGCTATCTAGTTACTCTGGAGGAGACTTCATAAACATTACCTACATTATCAAGCCATACTAGCAAGCCAGAAGGTATTCTGAGATGGGATGGGGTCTCCCAGGGTGTCTAACTTAAGCTGTTCCACTTTATATATGAAATACTTACTGGTAAGTATTCATTAATACAGACAATGGACCCAAGACTTTCCTGTCCCAAATGACTGTCCTATTCTCTAAACTGCAGCATTATTCTCATTGCCTCACCCACTAAATGAGTATTGATTTATTTTCTACAAAGTGGAACACCTGGCTGATGGCTAGGGCATTCACATCTCTTGTAAAACTTGACATCTATTTTAAAAGCCTTGACATGACCAACAGCATTTTGAGGCCTCGGCATGAGGAGTGGCCTACCCAGGTGACCTCCTTAGGTGAATTAACATAACTGACCTAGTTAGACGTGAGAAAAGGGGCAGACAGAAGATGGTTAACAAAGTAACAGCGAGATAGTTGCTTTGAGAGGGTGATTGGTAAGAGTTGGTGACCTCATTCATGTGAAGGCTTGTCAATCACATGGAAAGGGGAAAAAATCATGTAGGACATATAAATAGCTAGTGAAGCAGCTTATCCCTTGAGAATCTGGAAACCTGAGAAGACACTTTGCTGTTGTGGTTGTGACCCCCCCAGTGCTTTGACGCCTGGCCAACTGAGTCATCACATTGCAGGGATGGCCTATGTAAGAATATCCCTATAAACTGGGCACGTCTACACAAGACGCTACGGCAACATTGCATCACCGGGCACTAACCGTGATGCCACCACTACTGCACAGCAACAACGAGCTACTGTGCAGTACTATGCAGCTACTAGCTCATTGCTACAGAGCAGTAGGGTTGAAAACAACCTGTGCAGTGCCAGGACTGTGGGGTACCAACTGTGCAGTCAGGGGCACATGTACACAGACATATGCTCACTGTTTAGTTTTGTTTGGTATTTCTCATGCGTATTATACATTTTGGATTCAAAGCCAAAATAGCTTTGTATTTCCTACCTCCTATCCTCACTCAATGCCTCTGTGTTGTTACATTATCGAGCGTTGCAATGAACATTATCTGAAGGCTGAGTGGTTTGGTTTGTTCTTTTGATTAGTATGTTATGAAAAAGTGCTCGGGTTGTTGATAACGACGCAGCTATTGCAAGGAGCTACACTGTACCTTGCAAGTGAAATATAGTGCAAAGCATCCTATTGCACAGGAGAATGACTTTCCCAGAGAAATGGAAGTCCCGTTTTCTAGAAGCGCTTAAACCTGGACTGGACTCTCCACTAGAAAATCATAGGAAACAACTGATTATTGATAGGTGATGGTTTAGATTAGGGGCAGGAAAAATACAACCTGCAGGCCGGATCTGGCCCATCAAAGGATTATATCCAGTCTGTGGCAAGTCCCTCAGCCCCACCCAGCCCAAGTGTGGTGGGCAGCCTAAGCTGTGGTGCAAGCAGCCAGTCCTGCTGCCCCCAGGTGCACAGTGGGTCGGGGGCAACATGGTGGCTGGACTCACTTCCTGGAAGCCCCAGAAGCAGTGTCTTCTGCCTGCTGATTCTGCCAGTCTCCACCGCTGCTAGACCCAACACTGCTTTCCACTGCCAGTCTCTGTGGCCACCACTGCCCAGGCACCCCATCTACCCATCTGCCCTGCACCCACTACCAGGGGTGCCAGATGGAGTGAGCAGGCAGGGTCTCCATAGAGATCAGCCCGGGACCTGCACAGGCAAGGTGCACAGCCATGTGGATGGGATGGGGCCGCAGGCAGTAGAGGTGTGGTGTCCGGCAGCAGGACAGGTGGGCAGAGCCAGGATCATGGGGTGGTGACAGTGCAGGGCCACAGCCCAGGGCAAAGCCACAGCCCAGGGCAAAGCCACAATCTGCTTCCCATGGTGGGAAATCACTAATTTACATAATACTCTACTGGATAGAGCATTTGGCCATGGAGGAGGAGGAATGGGCTAAGTTCCCAGCCTGAGTAGATTTAAACCCCAATTTCTCACTCCCCAAGAGAAAGACAAAAACATTAGGCTACATGCTACACTGTACTGGGAGTGCTCTCTACCTCACCTGTGCTAATGTGTAGAAAAGAAAGAAAAGTTCATAAGCTAATACAAGAAAGCATGTCTCTAGGGAGTATTATGTTTGAGTCCTTGCTCACAAGATTGTTTATACATCTTATCCAATGATTCTTTAATGCAAAATGCATAAGCAGTCCTAGAGGCAGGGACCAGAATCCAGGAACTTTCTGTCTCTGGGATTTGCCCTTTATGGGCGCGTCCACACATGCAAGCATGTGCACTTGCAGCAGCTCAAATAGAAGCGGTGCAAATTTGAGCCGGGGCTTTTTGCTTCAGCACACTTGCTCAGACATGCACTTTGGTGTGGGGCAAATTGTGTCACTTGGGGCAAAATAACCCTGCCTGGTTCCTCCCGGATCTGCAGCCAGGGGGAGCTAGAGCCCAGGGCCAGCACCTCTGCTGTCCCCAGCAGTATAAAAAACTGCCCTGGCAAGAAGCTCAGGGCTACTAGCTCTCAGGAGCTTCTGGAGCCCAGCCAATTGGTACCTGGGGACACGACCCCCTGTGCCAGCTGGATTGTTGAAGCAGCCCTGGGAGTTCCCTGCACCCTCTACCCACTGCAGGGGTCTGGCAGTGGGGGCTGCTGCCTGGCTCTGACCTGCTGTGCACCTGCCCGACCCGGATGGGGACTGCACAGCCAGTAGAAGCATCTGCCCCTCTAGGCCAGCTGCCAGTGGACTGTGGTTGCAGGGTTGGACTCTGCGAGGCACTACTGCCACGTGTGCCCCCTGCCCTCCGGGTGTGGTGGCCTGCTTTGAACTGTCAAAGCATGTCCTCCTGGCCCCATTTGGCCAGGAGGTCAGCCACAGCCAGCTGGGTCCAAGGGGCCAGAACCAAGCAGGCAGGGTCCTGCCACTGGCCTCCCTAGCAGGAATTACGGTGTTACCTATTAGAAAACTGAAAAATCCCCGATACAAAAATCCCAAAGTCACTCTGTAAAATACCCTGAAATCCATGTTCCCCCACAATTAAAACAAAAGACCACTAGAGACAGACAGAGAGACAGCGATCAGTTGGACAATGTTTTACTGATACATCTACAGTGTTAAAGCAATTTGAAATACCCCCAAATCCATGTTCCTCCACAAGTAAAACAAAAGACCACTATAAAGAGAGAGAAAGAGACAGAGGCAGCGATCAGTTGGACAATGTTTTATTGATATATCTACAGTGTTAAAGCAAGTCTCGTATCGTAATAATAAAGTGAACTCTAAAGACATGTTTCATTAATACATATTTGGGTGCCCTCCCACAGGGCGATGGCCCCCACACAAGGGGATTCAGCCCCCCCACACAAGGGGTTTGGCCTCCCAACAGGGGGTCCACCACCCCACAACTTGCACCCCCAGGCCCCCAAGGCTACCCCCACACCCCCAGGCACCATCCCTTTTAAAAAACAAACGGAAAAATAACATAAAAAATGGGGAAAAAGCCTCTGTTTACCTGAGACGTGGGGGGGGGGGGGGTCTCCATGGCCCCCCAGCATAGCCCCCCACCCCAGGCAGCACAGGACAGCGGGGGGGCAGGAGGGTCCGGGCTGCGGCCACTGGGGCTGTCAGCCTGCTCGGCACTGTGTGGGTGGGACCCCAGTCAGCCAGACTGCCGGTAAGTGCTGGGGGGGTTGTTTGTTTGTTTTTTAAACTATGGGGGGGGCAGGGATCAGGGGTCCCCCACATGGTCCACATGGTCCCCCCTCCTCCAGCCCTCCCCCCACTGACTCCTTACTGACCAGCACTGAAGCCCTTGTGCTGAAACATGCGGCCCGAGCAAAGGATGAGCCATAGAGACGCTCTGGCAGACAAAATGTCTCCATGGAGGACCCAACCTCTGGTTGCCTCAGGGCGTAGTCCAGAACCATGCCCTGCTCTGCTTTTTTATCTTTGATTTTTTTAGACCCCTAGAGATCCAGGGGTCTAATTTTCTCCCCGCACTGCAAACTTGCAGCGCGGGGAACATTTTTTGGTTCCTGCACATGCCTGTTGCCCTGCCTCAAAGGGGTTTGAGGTGGGGCAAGAGGCACATGCACGCTCATCTGGACATGCCCTATTGCTGTTCACCTGTTTTGCTTGCTAGGTCAATGCTTTCCTTCAGTTTTAAAACACCTCCTAGCCAATGGAAAATAAATGTTTCCCAAAATGGGGAAGAGGGCGATAATTTAGCAATTAGTACTCTAGAAATGTAGCTTTCTCTGGTTCATGTACACTAGGCTTTTCCGTGTCATGAAAACATAGAAAAGTAGGGCTGGAAGGGACATCAAAGGTGATCTAGTCCAACCCGTGCTCAAGGCAAGATCTTCCCTGACTAACCCATCAAAGACAAGGTTCTTTGGGTTAATCTGATATCTTCCATTAGACCAACTAAAATAGTTGGAAACATTCTTTTTTGCAAGCTTTCAGGTACAAACACCCTTCTTCAGGCTGAGGAAGAGTCTGTAGTTGTTCTGTGCTCTTCCTGAATAGAATAGAATAGAATAGAATAGAATCAAAGCCAGAGGCCAATATGCAAGAATGCCAGTCAGTGAAAATGCAAATTGAGGCAGTCAATGCGTGAGAAACAGGTAGGGGGTGGGAGATGGGGAATGTAAACCTGGTGATAAGATGTAGCTGGTAAATAGTAGAGAGGTTAGCTGGAGTATCAGATGTTAGGCAAGATACGATGTGCCATAAATACAATCTCTACCTTTAGTCCATGATTTTTTGTATCCAGTAGGTTGAAATGAAGCTCATAGGCTCATCTCTGAAAGGTGTTTTGTAAATTCCCTTTGAAAATTAGAACTGAGAGATTGAGAGAGAGAGGTTATTTTGTGAGAAATGTGTCCCCACAGGTAGTTGGGTATTCTTGTCTTTGATAGATTTTCAGTGTGCATTCATTCTGGTGCGCAGTTGTTGTTTGGTTTCTCCAACATATTTTCCATCAGGGAATTTAGTGTACTGGATAAGATATCTCACATTTCTGGGAGTACAGGTGTAAGATCCAGAAAAGTTGATGGTTCTGTTGGGGGGTGTCATTATTGTGGAGGTGGTGGAGGTATGTTGGCAGGTTTTATATTTCTTGCCATGGCATGGTCTGGCTCCATTTGGTGTGTTTTGGACATAGGAAGTTTGCTTCTGGTGATGAGGTTGGCAAAGTTCGCTGCTTATTTAAAGGCTAGGATTTTCACTGACTGGCATTCTTGCATACTGGCCTCTGGCTTTGATTTGATTCCATTCTACTCCATCCAGGAAGAGCACAGAACAACTACAGACACTTCCACACTACTGAAGAAGGGTGTTTGTACCTGGAAGCTTGTGAAGAAGAATTTTTCCAACTCTTTTAGTTGGTCTAATAAAAGATATCGGATTTACCCAAAGAACCTTGTCTGTCTTCTTGTTACCCTTGCATTCCCCTGGATCCTGGGTGGTTGTTCATGATATTGGATGGAGATTCCCCTGGATCCTGGTCATTTGGTATGCTATTAGATGAAAAGCTGCTAAAAACAGTGAAGACTGTGAAGGGCCCAGTAGACTCTGTTGTATATGTTCTACTATGGGTATTTCCTGCACTTCTGGGTTTTGCTTGTTGCCACATGGGACTAGGAAGGAATTTATCTCCCACCCCCCTCCTCCCCACAAACCCCAGCTGGTTAAAGGGTCTTGCCTCTCCAATCAGGGTCAAACCAATCATCATATTTGGGGTCAGGAAGGAATTTTACCCCATGGTCGGATTGGTACAGATTTTGGCAGTTTTTGCCTTCCTCTGTAGTAGGAGGCATGGCCCTCTACCTGGGATCTCTTGAGGGTATATTCATAACCATTACAGCAGCAAAACATTGGCAGCCGTGGTTCCCCTGATTCACCTGTGGCAGGTTAGGGTGTTAGGTCTTGTGTTGTTTCTGTGCAGTTTTGCAGTTAGACAATGGATTTGTATGGAAATTATCCTGCCTCAGGCACGGGGTTGGACTAGATGACCTATGGAGGTCCCATCCAGACCTACTTCTTGAAGATACAGCAATTCTGAGTCACAGAGTGCTGGGACACTTTGAACACATTGAACACTTTGAACACCCACCCCTAGCATTACAACTGTGCTGGGAGAAGCTGTAGGGGTGGCTCTTTGATATAGGAGTGTCCATAGGCACTAAGAGGAAATCATCCTATGGCTGGATACACAGGCTTTAAGCTGCTTTTACCAGTACTGGATGCAAAATGGGCACTGCCCCACATCATTAGTGATCTTTTCTTCAGGAAATTATTGCTTATATATCTTCTTCCAAATCTATATCTGAAAACTTAGCCTCAGAGAAGGGGACATTAGAAAGATGCAGGTTCAATTCTGATCTGCTACCACCTTGCTAGAGTGACCTTGGACACGTGATTTCCTTCCCACTTGTGCCTCAATCATCCCTTCAATAAAATGGGGCCTCACCTCCCTTGGAGAGAGCTTTGAGAGTTTTGGATGAAAAGCTCTGCATGGGAACTAGGCTTTTCATATATTAAAACATTTTTGCTCTGGACTTATCGTTACTACAAGCAATGCCTACTTTAGCAATATGTCAGTGTCCCAGTCCCATGTTGCTCCTATGTGGCTGCAGTTCTTATAGGGAGTGTCATTTGAATGTATGATATATGGTGAGGAAATGGTGGTGGTAAGATGCTGTTGCCTTTACCAGGAATTGCTGCAAACAAGAGCACTACTGAGGTGTACTTGGTCTGTGTACAGACTATCACGTGTTATAAGATTTGATTCATCGACTACCTTGGAAGCATTTTCACCATTACTAGTTATAGGAAGGGTTGCTCCCATGCAATGAATATTGTAGAGAAAGCAATAACATCCAGGAATGCTGGACCGGAAGACTGGCAGAGAGACCAGATGCCTCCCTGGCCTCCAACAGTGACTCCATTGACTAGTTTCACATTTTGACTGAAAAGACAGTTTCTTCTCCACCTCTGACTCCTGTCCTGCTGTGCTATTCAGCATGGCCCTGCATTAGTAGCTCTGTAAAATATAGCAAGATGTTGTTTGTGTGTGAGTTGTTTTACAAAATAAAGTGCTCCTGTACTACAGTCACCCATCTTCAGGCATAAGGTGTCTCTGCTGGTCTGAGATCAGCAGATTCCTTGTGCCTGAGTAACGGTGACTGTGCCCCAAAGCTTGCTAAGAACTTTTTTCCAACTACTCTGTTGGTTTAATAAAAGATATCACGTCTGCTCAAAGAACTGTGTTGTCTGCCTATGTCCTTAGTCCAACACGGCTACAACCAAAATCCTAGCTTTCTACTACAGTGATGTTCAGGGATCTCTCAGAACTGTAAATATACATTACAAAACCACGAGGGGTTGACAGGGTTCTGTAGGCTAACAATGTTGAATTGAATTAAAAAGTATCCGATTCCAAAGCTTGTGGGGGCAAAGGGGAAAGTGGAAGACTGTTCTCTCCTCCCTTCCAAGGCAAAAAATGATATTGCATTTCTTTAAATCTCTCACTTGCCAACTCCAGAACTGCCTTCTCACCTCTTCGCATCTTTTCAAATTTCTGGTGAGCACTTACCTACTGCACATTTAACTCTGAAAAACATGTTAGAATATGTTTTTAATAGAATACAGACTTGTATGATGTTATATGAACATTAAGAGGCTTTGGAGAACTATGCATAAAACAAAGGAAAAACTTATTAGGACCACGGGCCAGATAGTCAATGACATCAATTAAGTTATAAGGGTATAGAGCACATGTTTATAACAGTGCACACACATTTATGTAACTAATTTACTTATACAAATAGTAGCTTCCAGGAATATCATTGCAATTGCATATGCAATTAGGCATGCAGGTTATTTGCACAAGCAAATCAGCCTGAATTTGCATGTGATGGCAAGATGTCCAAAGTAGTTGGAATAAGATCTCCTGGTGTTCATTACCAACATGGACTAAAATCACTGCAGAATGGCATTTGAATGTGTGACTTTCTGTTTGGGGAAGTAGAATTTTATTCATTATGATTTACCATTTATATGACAGAACCTCACAGAGGGCCCCTTTATGTCAGGATCCCCAAAGGTCGAGGCCCTGTTCTCACAGAGTCAATGTCACAACATCAGAGTTTCCTTCTAAAAGGCCATGAGTGATGAAAGAATCAAGTGAGAGGGGAGAAAAGGATGGGTAACAGAAAACATGGACTATCACAGCATAGACTAAGCTGTGTGCAGAGCTTCTGACAAAATCATTAAAACAAATCTCAAGATTAAACCTGCTATCAGCGACTTGGATGAGGGGGTGAAAAGCGCCTTGTTCAAATTCATGGACAACACTAAGATGTGGGGAGAGGTGGGCACACTAGAAGGGAGGGACAGGCTACAACTAGAACTGGACAGGTTACAGGGGTGGGCAGATGAGAACAGGATGGGATTCAATACTGACAAGTGCAAGGTGCTGCAACTGGGGAGGAAGAACCAGCAGCAGACCTACAGGCTGGGGAACTCCCTTCTCATCAGCACAGAGGCAGAAAAGGATCGATTCATTATTGATTCCAAAATGAACATGGGCTGGCAGTGTGAGGACGCTGCCAGTAAGGCTAACCACACCTTGTCATGAGTCCATAGATGAATCACGAGCAGGTCCAAGGAGGTGATCCTCCCCCTCTATGCGGCATTGGTCAGGCCGCAGCTGGAGTACTGAGTCCAGTTCTGGGCACCGCACTTCAGGAGGGATGTGGACAGCATTGATAGGGTCTAGAGGAGGGCTGCTCGCATGATCAGGGGGCAGCAGGGCAGGCCCTACGAGGAGAGGCTATGGGACATGAACCTGTTCAGCCTTGGCAAGAGAAGGCTGAGAGGGGATCTGGTGGCCATCTATAAAATTACCAGTGGGGACCAGCGGGGAATGGGAGAGTCCCTGCTCCCCCAAGCACTACTTGGAGTAACAAGGAATAATGGCCATAAGTTGACTGAGAGTAGGTTCAGGCTAGACATCAGGAGGCACTACTTCACAGTCAGGGTGGCTAGGATCTGGAACCAGCTTCCAAGGGAAGTGATGCTCGCTCCTACCCTGGGGGTCTTTAAAAGGAGGCTAGATAATCACATAGCTGGGGTCATTAGATCCCAGCATTCATTCCTGCCCATGGCAGGGGCTCGGACTTGATGATCTGCTCAGGTCCCTTCCACCCTACCTTCTATGAGACGACAATGAAACTACTACCTGATTTGCAAGAAGTGATGAGAATGTGCAGTTTGCACTGGTTTCAACATAACCTAGAACTGCTCAGTGCCTCTAAATATCTACCAAAGATTTCTTTGATTCAGTTCCCCTTAGTACAAACTGGCCAAAATCCGAGGCTCTTTTAAGACATTCTGTATAGCCCATCTTTGTTTCCCCCCAGGTATTTTAAAATTAGAAGAATTATAAAATCCAAATGGGACATTCTGAACCATAAAACTCCTTCCTTTGCTAGCAGAGAATACGTTAAATTGGATTAGTTGAATCAAGGTAATGGAGTATGATTTATACTGTTAGAGAGGAAGCCTACCATATGTGACTTGACTGAAACCAGATCAATCAATAAATAAATAAATATAGTGATAGCTTGTTCTCTAATTTACCATTCCCCTTGAACTTAGAAACTAAATTAGCTGAATTGTATATACTGAATATATTTGTTGATTGATATAACCCATGTTCAGTCCAAACAAATTCAAAATTCCACAAATGAATTCATTTTTCACAAACACTAAACAGCCTAGATAGACGGTTCATATAGAATCATAGAAAATGAGGGTTGGAAGGGACCTCAGAAGATCATCTAGTCCAACGGCTACTCAAAGCGGGACCATCCCCAAAAAGCGGGACCATTCCCAACTAGATCATTCCAGTCAAGGCTTTGTTTAGCTGGGTCCTAAAACCCTCCAAGGATGGAAATACCACCACCTCTCTGGGTAACCTGTTCCAGTGTTTTACTACCCTCCTAGTGAGAAGGTGCTTCCTACTATCCAACCTAAACTTCCCTTGCTGCAACTTGAGCCCATTGCTCCTTGTTCTGTCATCTGACACCACTGAGAACAGTTCGGCTCCATCCTCTTTGTAATCCTGCTTCAGGTAGTTGAAGGTTGCTATGAATTCCCCTCTCAGTCTTCTCTTCTACACACTAAATAAACCCAGTTCCCTCATCCTCTCCTCACTAGTCATGTGCCCCAGCCCTGAACCATTTTCTTTGCCTCTGCTGGACTCTCTCCAACTTGTCCACATCCTTTCTGTAGTGGGGGACCAAAAACTGAATACAGTACTCCAGATGTAGCCTCACCAGTGCTGAATAGAGGGAAATAATCACTTCTCTCAATCTGCTGGCAATGCTTCTACCAGTGCAGCCCAGTATGCCATAAGCCTTCTTGGCAACAAGGGCACACTGCTGGCTCATATTCCGCTTCTTGTCCACTGTAACCCCCAGGTCCTTTTCTGCACAAAATCTACTTAGCCACTCAGCCTGTACTGGTGCATGGGATTGTTCAGTCCTAAATGCAGGACTTTGCACTTGTCCTTATTGAATCTCACAATACTCCTGTTGGTCCAATCCTCCAATTTGAAAGGGTCTCTCTGAATCCCAGCCCTACCTTCCAGGGTATCTATGATTCCCCCCAGCTTGGTATCATCTGCAAATCTGCTGAGGATGCACTCGATGTCAAGCCATTGACTACTACCCTCTGAGCCTGGTGATCCAGTCAATTTTCTATCCACCTTACAGTCCATTCATTCAGCCCGTATTTCCTTAGCGTGCTTGCAGTAAATGGTTTGTTCATTATTATCTATTCATGATTTGCTGCTTTTGCAGTTCCTTGTCTATATCCATTCTCTCATTGACTGGATGACTGAAAAGCAGAACAATGGATAAGAATGAGATAATAAATGATCGGTAAGGAGTAAATATTACTGCCCTGCATTTACTCATAGCTAGGGTCCTGAGAAAATTGCAATTTCGTGGACTGTGCAGAAACTATACGGAAACTGCGAAATTTGCCCCAAACCATGATTTTTAATGGCCGCGAGCATAGGTGACAGAAGGCTGGGGCTAACAGGGCTTATTCCCCTCAAACATAGGGCAGCACAGAAGGCTGCAGGGCAGCCCGGGCATGGGCTCCGGGTGGCTGCAGCAGGTGTGGAGGGGCATGCACAGACAGACATAGAGCCTGCAGGCAGCCAGGATTGCAGGCAGACCACGTGCAGAGCACTGCCCACCACAGCAGGTAAGTCAGGGATCAGAAAGCAGAAGAAACAGGGGAAGGGGTGTGGAGGGGGCAGATCAAGGCCCCCACAGGAAGGGAGGGAGTAGGGCAGAGGCAGGAGCAGGGACTGGGGTGAGTGGGGCCCTGGGCAGGTTGTGGGATGCTCAGAGCCCAGGTGGCTCATCCAGGGGCACATCTGGGGGCTTCTGCCCATAAGCCTTTCTCCTCAGCCAGGGCAGGCCCTGACCCTTTTCCATGTCCTTCCTTCCCTCACATCTTTCCTGCATCTATTTATCTCATTCCCCTCCCCAAAAATACCAGCCCTTGCATCTCTGTCCTACAGCCTTGCCCCCACTTCCAATCTAGTGTGCCAGCACAAGATTTAGGAAAAGGCCTATTTCTTCTCCCTGCTCCCTGGCCTGAAGGGGGCTCCACTGGGGGCATGGGGCCTCCTCGCCAGACATGGGGCAGTGTTTGGGGTGGGCAGGAGCTAGGAACCTGAGCCTCCTTCATGGTGAGGAGGGGAAGAGAGTAGAGAAGCCCAAAAGTTTATAGTAGCTCCCATCACTCCTCACATTAAACCTCCCATTACTAGCAGGGAGAGGGGGTGTGAAGAGTAGCAAAGAGAAAAGATAAAGCACTTTTCCCATCATGGGAGGGCAGGGAGGAGGCAGAGCTCCCCTTAGCTCCAGGGCTCTTTTATTCCCTCTTCCATCTGCCTGAACCCAAAACTACATGTTGGTTCCTGTAGGGAACAGAAGCGTAGTGCCTGCTGTGTGCAATGGCTCTGGTTGGCTGCCTGCCCCCTGATCTGGTAAAAGCACCCATCACAAATGCGTGTCAGAGGAAGCAAAATCAGGAGACACAGTACAGGAGACTTAGACAAGGAAGTACCAATGAACCGGCCATCGCTAAAGGAGCAGCAGTGTAAACACCAAGTCAGCCTCGACAAACAAAAACCTACCTACAGAAGGCAAAAACACAGAAGTAACAGGCCTGAACCTAATCTGGCACAGGACAGAGAACCATCATGCCACAGAAAAGCAGAGGCCTAGATAGCAGGGCTGAGCACCTCCCTGGCACTGGGCTTCTTACACTTGTACAATGTTTGGAAATCAGATTAAGAGATAAGGAAAGAGATGATTCTCTTAACCTCTTCCTGTGGACAGCAGGCACAGATCAGTCTAAAGTCATCTGCTTTCAATGTTAGTTTATCTTTCACATACCCACATTCTCGAGTCCAAAAATGCCTTGACCAGTCCCTTCCTAAATTCTCTTATATTTGTGGAATGGTGGACTACCTTGTGTAAAATTTTCCTCTGTGTTTGGTCTCTGGAAAACATGATTTATTTTTCTTACTGGATTTTCTTATATAAATTTATTTTCAACAATTCCCAATTTTATCAGTGCCATGCAGCAAAGTCCCATAAGAGAGGGTGGCCCCAACTCAGCTCTTGAGAAAGAAGCACACATTTCTCTGTAACCCTTGCAAATACAGATATATTAGACCAGGTTGCTGTGAATATCCTGTGTAGCATGAACTGAACTAATGTAGCTGATACTAACATAGAGTGTAATAATAGTGAAATATAACCATGTTAGTCTTGTCCTGTAAGCAACTTAAAAACTCATTTTGTATCCTTTTGTTTGACATAAGTGAATGAACTCTGCATAGCCCTTATGTATGAGTGTGTGTAAAAGGGTGAATGGCAAAAGAATGGCATAGAGACGGGAGAAGAAGATTTAACTGTTTATGTAAGCAAAAAGGCACCAAATGTAAGTTACCAGTCAGTAAGCTAATTAATGAATGGCTGAATAATCCCCTTTAGGCCTAGGGCACAAAGAAGATAAAGAGGAGAAGGAATGTACCCATCCTGCCAGACGGGCAGCAAGAACACTCTAAGGCTGAGATAAGCTAAAGACAAAAGAAGAACAACTGCAAAAACAGAAGCTGGGTATGGAAAACCCCCAAAGCACTGAAACAAAGGATGCCAATCCCTATAAAAGAACACCTTGAAAATGCCAAGTTGGGTGAGTCTCTTTCTCTACTGCTGTTTCATCAGAGCACGGATGTATCTGTTCACCCCACTCCAGCTGTTAACTTCAAATGGGCTATCTTCAAATCATCATCATCTACTCAATAAGCCTGGGTTGGCCACCCGGGGCTGATATTGAGCAACTATTGCTGGTAACTATATCTGGTGTATGTGTGGATGAAATGGTTGTTTTGTGTATGCGTATGCCTGTGTGTAATGATGTGTATGATGATTTGTGCATGTTTGTATGAATAATGTGTCCGAACCCCTATGTCTAACTCATGTAATCAATAAACATGGCACCTTGCCTTATCCCCCTTTATAAAGTCTCGCTCATGATTTGAGCAATTGGCAATTTAAGTAACATTTTTGGTGGAGAATGCGTGTGAGGGTCAATAAGGTTCTATGTTACGTTTATTCATCAATTGTGTGTAATCTGCATAGTAAGTTTTGTCTGTATATGTGTTTGTCTGTCTATCAGAAGGTGTGCACACTGCCCGGTGGTAGAAGTGCCGGGTTTAGTGGTCTCGAGTTAGAATGACCACTTAAAAAAATAGAGGAATACTTGGATACTTGGACAAGTTGTTTGACTTGGAAAGCCCACCTTGGGGTTGTGGATCATTAGAAGCTCACTTTGTGGGTTATGGACTGCCAGGGTAGTCTGGACCGCCTATAGAGAGGGGTCTATTCTTTGGTTTGAGTTTGTAAATATTAAGAAGCCCAGCTGCGGGTTATGGACTGCCAGGGTAGTCCGGACCGCCTATAGAGAGGGGTCCATTGTTTTGGTTTGAGTTTTGTTTTCGGACTTGGTTATCTTGGAAATTGGACTTTTTGGCATGTTTTTATGGAGTAGTATACTGGATTTGAATATTAATGAATGGTAACTAACTTTAAGCAGTAAGAAATATACAGGTGACTGAAGTTAAGATGTCCAAAAGAAAGACAGTAAAGAGTGAGGCAGATGTGAAAGATGTCAAATATCCCCTGCCTACATTGCTGCAAGATATGAGTCTTTTAAAACAAGTGCTCCAGTGATTTGGACATAACCCATGGACCAAGAAAGCAGTAAGAGACACCTGTACCATTGCAATTAAAAAAAAAAAACAAATTTAAAAACTATATGCAAAAATATAATATACCACCACACTCCATGAAAAAGGAGGCTGCAGCAATGTGGCTTTTATAGGAAGCTACCTAAAATCTGTTCCTCCATCTAACTAACTGTTAGGAGGCATTTTAAAGGGGTTAGCTAAAATTTGTAATAAGGTAAAGTTGTATGGTAATTGTGACTAGGGTTGCAAGTTTTGTGCAGGAGAGGTAGTTTGTTACTGCTGACCAGAAAACTTTGTTTGTCTGGGTCAGGCAGAGTAGTGGACATAAGTACATGCTGTGGTCTGCTTGGGATTAAGCAAGAACCTCCTGTTATGTTTGCAATAGGAAGCTAGGAGAGAGCAAAGAAAGTCATCTCTCTGCTGGAAAGTCTGTGTAAATGACAGGGTCCTTGGGAAGGGTTAGTCTTTTATGGATGGTTACAAAAGCAGTTGTGTGTTTTCTGTGAAGTTTGTAAGGTGTACGTTACAAGTGCAAGTTATGGCAAGGTAAAGTGTTATGCAGGAAGTGGAGTGTCAAAGAGATCAAAGACAGTTAAAGAAATGTAAGACAGATACTTTGGCATCCTGTGCACCAAAAATAAAAAAATAAAGGCAGCCGGTGGCACAGAAAGAGACAAGGTATGTTACTGGACATCTGCTCAGGCAGTGGCAGAGAATTTGTGATTGGAAGTGAGGGGAAACTTGGTTTTGGTTTGTAGAAGGCAAAGCCAGCACAAAGTGTGCAGCTGTAAGAAAGAGAGAGAGAAATGAAGATTTACTGGATGGATTGGTTTGCAGAGAGCAAAGCAATAAGGGCCGACTGATGAGAATGGATTCTGAAGGTTGTACCCGAGAAAGAAGTTATGGTTAAGATCTGTTGAAGAAAAGGAAAACTAAAAGTTAGGTAAGAGCTAGGAAAAGGAAGTGTTGGGATTCTAGAGAGTTGCTAGAGAGAGAGATCTGCTGGAGAAAGTATTGCCATCAGAGCTGAAAGAGAATTGCGAGATCCAGAGACCTGCTGAAAAGTGAGAGATCTCTGAAGGTGTTTGAGAACAGACTCACAGAGCACAGAAAGGAATTAAGAGTGGGCGCTAAAGAGCAGAGCCCAGCCAAAGTTTGTGAGAGCATGGAAAGCCAGGGACTCGGTCCAAAAGATGTGTGAGGCAGAGTCGGTGACTTCGAGTCCAGAAGGGGTGAGATCAGGAAAGAACAGAGAATAAGCCCAGAGGCTTTGAGGGGAGCTGAGAGAGAGAGAAATCTGAGAGGGCCTAAAAGACCAAGAGATCTGGCAGTCCAGAAAAGGGGCACAGAGAAAAGATCACTCTTAGAGCTGCCAGAGCCAGGAGCCTGTAATCTCAACTGGCCCAAAGAGGGGCCAGGAAGCCCAAAAGTGAGAAAGTGTGCCCATGAGGATTAGAGAAGACCATAGCAGGAGAGTAGAAAGTTTGGTCCTGGGTATGACCTAAAACTGTCACCCTTCTGGGTGTGGTTAGTGTGGTGGAGCTACCTGTAGCAGGGTAGTCTCTGCAAAATGCCGCATAATCATACCCTGGGGAATGGGCAGGGGCAAATATAGGGCGCTTTAAAACCCTAGCTTCCTACCGCCTTGTGGGTTACCCTTAATTGGGAAAAGGCTAGGGGGAGCATACCCCAACAGAAAAACCTTTAGTAAAGGCCAAAGAAAAAGCATAGAGAAAAGTAGAAAAACGGGCTGGCAGGCAGCTGTTATAGAGAGAAAGATGTGGAAAGTGTTTAAAAAGAAAGGAAGGAAAAAATAAGAGATTAATGGAGTTTAAATGCTAGAGCAGGTAAGAGGAAAGAATAAAAATGTAATTTGAAAACTAGCTGCTTTAAAGCAGGGAAAAAGATACAGTTGCTTAAAAAAAAAAAGTTAGGTCCTGATCTCAGAGTGCCTGAGGTCACACTGTGGCCTGTTTGGGTGAAGTACAACTTCTATCGCTGGTCCAGGAAGGAGGGGAGTGTTGTATGTTTGCTCTGTGTGTGTGTGTATTGCGGGGCAGAAAAACTGCTGGAAATAAGTATCTGCAATCTCACTGGTACAGAGGGTGAGAAATGTTCGCGTTTTATTTAGACCTCCTCTCTCTCTTCAGAAATAGTGTAAATCTTTTAGAAAAGCAAGTGTTAACAACTTGTTAAGGCAAAAGGAAAAAGAAAAAAAAGGGGTGTTTATAAACACTTGGTACACATCAGCACTGTAAATGTGTAAATATAAATAATATTTTACTGCAAGAAGTTTTCCTTGGCAGGTTGGTGTGTGTTTGTTGGGTTTTTTCTTTCCTCTCTCTCTTGCAGAAGCTATAGTGTAAAATCTAATCTAGTAGCAAAGGTGACTAAAGAACTACGAGGCCATCAACAGCGTTTTCTTCACCTAAGCCATGGTTTATCACAGCAAAATTGTTCTGTCTGTCTGGTTTGTGTTGTTTGCCCTGTTGTGTTGGTTTTGTTTATTTAATAGATTAATTTATTTCAAGTTGGCAAAAGTTTAAACGGATCTGAATATCATAAAGATGTAATAAACATTATTAGTAATATTCTCTCTCAAAATTAAATCTGTCTGTGGATCCCAAACCAGAACACATCTATCCAGTTGGACTGGAAAGTTGTTCTAATCTTTGAAACAAAAAACAGCAATTCATATAAAAGTTTTAAGTTGTAAAGTTTAGTTCTTTAGCAAAATAGCATTTAGTAAAAAAAATAAAAATAATATGTGTGTGTTTATTAATAACCTGACGAAATGGTTTTTAAGGCTATAAAGGAAATCTCATTTGTATTTAGACACTATTTATAACACCAACATAACAGGATGTGTGTAAAACCTGCATTAACCCATTGTTTTATAGAGGAAGTTAATAAACTTAGCACATCAGTATTTGCATAGAGAAGTAAGGAAACTCTTGATTAATTAAAGCAATATAGAAAATGGACGGCCCATGAAGTTGGTAATGAACGTGAGTCAGTTTAATGATGTGGGAGATACCACTAACTACGACATGTATAAATGGTTGGCACAATTAAAAAGAAAAGATTGGCAACCCATTTTGTGGAAAATTAATGATCAGTTATGTATTTATAACTGGAATAGAAAAGAAACATACTTTGGATTCCAAGTAAATTGGACTAGTGCGTATCATTAACCGTCTTAGTACAGTGGTATATAAAATACAATTGGAAAAAAGAATCAAAGTAGGTACATATATTTCAATTTAAGTTATTCAGTGGTATATGAAATTTAATGTATTAAATTTATTTAAAAGCCACAGAATGCCAATGACACCGATGGACTAAAAGACCAATGGCTGTTAAACACAGATAAAGGAGAACAAGTGTTAATTTGTATTTGTTGTTGTGTTTTTCCATTTTTAATATATATGTGTGTCATAATATTTTAACTTAGCTTTGCTTATTGGGTTGTTTGTTTGTTTTTGCTTTGTTAAGTAAACACTTAATTTTGAAAGTGTGTGTAACCTCCCTAACTGGTCTCTTAAGTGTGCAAATAATTCAAGCATTACTAAACACACCCCCAGAGATATTATGGTCATTCATAACCCTCCTATTTGTTCAAAGAAAGAACATTTGGACCTCTTATTTAATTGGCAAATATTTGAATAACCAAACCAAAATTGTCGATCATTGTATGTATAGTAAATGGACTGATAATCAATGGATATGTCCCACATTGCCACTCTTGGAAGAACCCTGCTTATTCCAGAGCAATGGACTATCCACATGTTATTGGGATGAATTGAATAATAGCATACCCAAACTGTATTTTGATTAAATGAATTGTGTGTGGGGTAGCATTCAAACAAATTATTTGATGAGGGAAAAATGCTTCATTTCCTCCCATGCAGCAATCTCTGTGTAATGTCACTGTTATTCAAACTCCACTTTTCACGTATTATTTCACAAAACAAATAATTCAGGATATAAGTCTAAAAGATAACAATTTGCTAAATTTTAATGTTTCCATAGAAGTCAGTTAGACAACCCTGCTCAACCTTCTGATGCAGAATTTGCAAATAACCCAATTAACCACTGCCACTCATAATAACGCACAAGTGCACAGTATTTCTACATTGCATCTAGGTAAAGAAATCCTGAAAGTTTCAGAACAAGCCAAATACATATTAGCATATCACTGGTATGACATATTCACAAGATGGGCTCCTCCAGACATGGCTATTCTTAATATTGTGCTGCACCCTATAATAATATTGTTTCTCATAATAAAAAGTTTATTCCTTGTCATGTGTTACATGTGTTGTTAAATAAAATGAATTCATCCAAAACTTTAAAAACTGCAATTGAAAACAAAATATCTTCTTAACAATGTAGTTTATGACCCATTCATCACTGACGTTTGAAGGGTCAGAGGGGGGACATGTAGCATGACCTGAACTAATGTAGCTGATGTTAACATAGCGTGTAATAATAGTGAAATATAACCATGTTAGTCTTGTCCTGTAAGCAACTTAAAAACTCATTTTGTATCCTTCTGCTCGACATAAGTGAATGAACTCTGCATAGCCCTTATGTATGAGTGTGTGTAAAAGGGTGAATGGTGAGAGAATGGCATAGAGACGGGAGAAGAAGATTTAACTGTTCATGTAGGCAACAAGGTGCCAAATGTAAGTTACCAGTCAGTAAACTAATTAATGACTGGCCAAAGAATCCCTTTTAGGCCTAGGGCACAAAGAAGATAACGAGGAGAAGGAATGTACCCATCCTGCCAGATGGGCAGCAAGAACACTCCCAGGCTAAGATAAGCTAAAGACAATAAAGAACAACCGCAAAAACAGAAGCTGGGTATGGAAAAATGCCAAAGCACTGAAACAAAGTATGCCAATCCCTATAAAAGAACACTTTGAAAGTGCCAAGTTGGGTGAGTCTCTTTCTCTACTGCTGTCTCATCGGAACAAAGATGCATCTGTTCACCCCACTCCAGTTGTTATCTTCAAATGTACTATCTTCAAATCATCATCACCTTCTCAATAAGCCTGGATTGGCCACCCTGGGCTGATATTGAGCAACTATTGCTGGTAACTATATCTGGTGTATGTGTGGATGAAATGGTTGTTTTGTGTATGTGTATGCCTGTGTGTAATGATGTGTATGATGATTTGTGTGTGTTTGTATAAATAGTGTGTCCGAACCCCTATGTCTAACTCATGTAATCAATAAACGTGGCACCTTGCCTTATCCGCCTTTATAAAGTCTCATTCATGATTAGAGCAATTGGCAATTTGAGTAACACCTGCACTTTCTCAGCAGCAGCAACATAGAAGATACGGGACATAGATACTATTCCGCACAGTATTTACTCTGTTCTCTCCTTCTGCCTTATTCATTAAGGAGATAATGTCCAAAAACTTCAAGCTGGCAACTCAGGCCCATTCCTGTTGACATTTCTTCATATATATAGTAGAATACCTCATATATTCTTCATACCTTTTATGCTCATACAAATCTATATTCTTTAACTACATAAAGCACAATGGGATATAGGTTCAAGGAAAGATATCACACAAAGTATAAGGGTGGTGTAATACTCAGACTGGGTCTTTAATTAAAAGGCAAGGTAGTTTAATGAAACAAATAGGATCTGTGCTGCATTGCAGTATTTATTTTCATTGCTCTGGCCCGCTCTGGTCTGTTCTTCCAACAAGAATATCTAACACTGTTCAATCTATACTCTTTAATTACAGCACATGGGAGCAGACTTGATCAATCAAGTCTACTGCAGTGTGGTAATTGCCGTGCTCCAGCAGACACCAGTGTCTCCTGTATTAGCATCCCTGTGCTGAAATATGGTGTTGGGGGCATTTTTTGTTCAGCACAGGGATGCTGAAACATGAGACATTCTGGGCGCTTTAATTAGAGTGCCCTCTCCAATGCCGCAAACACGTGTATAAATGCCCCTAATTCCTTCCTAGCTTTGTTGCAATCCAGATACAAGAGGGAGCCACATGACAATGTCCTAAATGAACACCAAGCAGAAAGGTCATCAAAAGCATACCAGCCATAATTTCATTAACAAATGGAGGTTCATCCAAAGAATCTCTTGGTTAAACCACTACTATATAACATGGGAAACCTAGGTTCAAGGCCAAGTCAGTCATGGGGAATTAAACCCACATTTCCTATGTGAAACTACTTGAGACATTGAGCTCCTGGTAAGGGTAGAAGTTGGACCATGCTACAGCCAGGAATGCAAGAGGCATGGGGCCAGAAATGAAGCAAGGAAGAGGGAGTCTGACGGCGAGGTCTGCTGGTTAAACCTTCAGATGGGTTGGGAGAGTACACCTACAATCACAGCTCCCAAGGATGTCTAAGCATTAAGATCAGAAAACAGAAATAGTCCAGCCCCCTGGTCTCTGCACTCTCCTGGCTGGGAGATGCAGGTTTGAATCCCCTCACATGTGGAGGGAATTGAATTCAGGCACTACAGTCTAGGCAAGTGCTCTACTCAGTGGGCTATTATACAACTGCCACCATCAGCTTAAAAAAACCCGAGCACTGTATTGACCGAAAAGGTAGTGCAGGGACCAAGAGAGGCCTCCAGTTACTCTACCCCCAAGGGAGGACTTCAAGAAGCCCTCCAATAAGCTAAAGGATGAATACAATTAAATCTTAAGAAATAATCTTCACAATGGAGCTCTGCAAACAGATAAGGAATAAGACATTCAAATGATGAATAACAGAAGTTCATATTTATGAAGTGCAATACTGATGAAGTTAATACACAAAAAAACCCATAAAATTGCTAAGTCCTGAAATCCTAAGAATCACCAAAAGGTAGCCAGCCTGTTCGGACAACCTTAAGAGATTAACTTGTGAAGATGCAAAGTTCCCAGAGCGTGTGGAGATGGGAACCTCACAAAAGACCACTCCAGGGGTTAACAACCCCATGTTGTTATCAATATATCGCTAAAATGAAGCCATAGTAATTCCAATATGGTAAGTAGGATACCTAAACATAGACCAAATACTATCATTTGCGGTCAAACTAGCTCAGAGATGAAAATTCTCCCCGCTTAGGACCTGATTCTACGATTCTCCCATCTATTGCCACTTCTACGATTCTCTTGCCTAAGATGTTTTCTCACCTCTTGCCATTTCCTTCGATTCCACTGCCCTTTAAATTGCTTCTTAGCCTAGCTTATGCTAACTTGGCCTAACTTTGGCTTATACTTCATCCTCATTCCTCCCAAAGGTTTGCAGCTGCTCCATGAACAGACTACATGACTGACCTGCTAGAGGCCAGAAATGTCTAAGATCCTGAGAGAAGCAGGAGTTTTGAAACACCTCTAGGCTCAGCATTTCCTACTAGCTGGCTCTACGTATCCTCCTCCTAAATATGTGGGGTTTTGAAAATCATCCTGTGGGGGTGTCTTGCTTTCCTCATTCACTATGTCCTGGGACTAAGCATGTAACCCCATTTCTTTCAATCACCTCGCTGTGACCAGTTGCCAGAGGTAACTCTCTGAAGTTCAAGATTCACCTCTGCCCTGCAAAGAGCTTCTAAAGGGCAAGAACAAAAGGTGATCTGGACAGGATTTGGCATCACTCTGGCATGAACCAAAGCCATCCTCAAAAACGACCTTACCACAGCTCTGTACACAGTCATTAGAATGGAAATGCAGATATCCATGAGCAATACTGATACTAAGTAAACTAATACTCCACACATTTACATTCCTACGTAAAAACCTACTTCATGAGAAGAAACGCGCGTCTGATGCTTTTATTTGCTGGACTACATAAAGCCAGGGTTTCTATACATGCAATACAGACCAAAGCGTAGGGCATCCGCCAACCCCATTCCAGCAGTGCAGCGTTAGCGCCGACTTGTTTTTCCAGAAGAGATTTTCTGAACGTCTTCTGAGATGGAAGGCAACAGAGGCAACATTTCAAAAGGCAATATCTTGGAGTCAGATATGTCTGTCCTCATAACTGTACTCTTTGAGACTTTTCTCGGGATCTCACTAAATGCTTTCATTATAGCTGTGAACTGCATTGATTGGGTCAAAAAGAGACGCCTTTCCACAAGTAATCAGCTTTTGACCATTCTCAGTTGCAGCAGGATTTGCCTATTGCTCTCAGAAGATGCAGAGTTTGTTTCCTCAACATTTAATCCTTCGTTTTATCACACCAATTCTGCACGCCTAATGTTTGCAGGTGTGGCTTGGTTCCTGAGCACATCCAACCTGTTCTTCGCTGCCTGCTTGTCTGTTTATTACTGTGTGAAGATTGCAAACTTCAGCTGCCGTCTCTTCATCACGCTGAAACAAAAAATCTCCCAGTTCATGCCATGGTTGCTGCTGGTCTCAGTGATGATTTCCTTACTCAGCAACCTCCCTATCTTCATTGCCATTTATAACATCTCAGATAATAGCTGCAACTCCAGCTGCTCACAAAACCACACAGGAGACAATGTCACAGGAGACAGAATTCTTTTGGACATAATTTTTGGCTATTGCTTTGGCTTTTCTATAGGTTTCACCATATTATGCATCTCAGCTGTTCTCTTACTCTTCTCACTCTGGAGACACATTCGACATGTGCAAGGGAGCTCAGCTGGTGCCGGGAAGCCTAGCATGGAAGCACATGTGAAAGCAGTGAAAATGGTAATGTGGCTCTTATTAATCAATGTTATTCACTTCCTAGTTTGGTTAAGCTTCATTACACTTGCATTTTCACCAAATATTTTTGTGCAACATTTTCTTATTCAGGTTACAATTTTTTGTCCATCAATACATGCTCTTGTACTGATTCTCAGCATTCCCAAATTGAAACAGGCACTGGCCAGGATCCTGCACTATGTAAAATGCAAGAACTGTGCAAAAGAGGGAATACCTTAAAACCTTCCTCGGTCCCTCAGATGGAGACCATGAGACCCAAACGCTTTTATAATAAAAAGAATCATTTAACATAGAAGACAAATGTCTTGCTAATGCAAAAGGGCACAGAGCTTTTGGACTTTCATCTACACTTAAGAGAAGATTCAGACAAATTAAATGAGCTACACTGGAAGATATATATATGACACCCTCGTTTACATCCTCATTCTTGTACGACTGTGAACAAGTGCCTTAGTCTGCTCTTTTGAAAGCCTGTTATCTCCATGGAGAAAGCCAGAAAATAGACTTAAACTCTCAGGATACAAAGTTCTATCTGTTGTAACGTAATCTGAAAGCATTTTGTATTGCCAAAGGGACATGGAGACGTTTGCGAGTGCTTCACACAGCCAGTTTTTCACGTTTCACCATCTCTGCAAGACTGAGCGTCACAAGTGAAATATCCAGCAAGGTGGTTTATGGCACAATCAAGTTACGCGTTACAATTCTTCATCACCCTTTCCCTGGGAAAGCTTTTCCTAATATCCAACCTAAATTTCCCTTGCCGTAACTTGAGATGATTGCTCCTTCTTCTGGCATCTGCCACCACTAAAAACAGTCCAGCTCCATCCTCTTTGAAACCACCCTTTACATAGCTAAAGCTGTTATCAAATCCCCACCTCAGGCTTCTCTTCTCCAGACTAAACAAGCCCAGTTCCTCAGCTTCTCCTCATAAGTCAAATGCCCCAGCCAGCTAACCATTTCAGTTAGCCTCTGCTGGACTCTCCCCAACTTGTCCACATCCATTCTTTATTGCGGAGCCCAAAACTGGACACAGTGCTCCGGATGTGGCCTCACCAGTGCAGAGTAAGAGGGAAAAATCACTTCCCTTGATCTGCTGGCAACACTCCTATTAAAGCAGTGCTGTTAGCCTTCTTGGCACCAAGGGCACGCTGTCGGCTCATATTCAGTTTGTTGTCCACTGTAACCCCCTGGACTTTTTCTGCAGAGCGGCTGCTTAGCCAGTCCCATGTCTGTACTGCTCCATGGGACTCTTCCATCCTAAGTGCAGGACCTTGCACTTCTCCTTGTTGAGCAACGTGAGATTTGCTTTGGCCCAATCCTCCAATTTGTCTCGGTCTCCCTTAATCCCAGCCCTACCCTCCAGTGTATCTGCTACTCCCCCAGCTCGGTGTCACCTGCAAACCTGCTGAGGGTACAATCCATCCCATCTTCCTCTCTTCTTCCATGCCATCTTCCAGGCAATGAATGAAGATATTGAACATAATTCCCTGCTGATTAGGCCACTTGCCTAACTAGCAGGAAGAGCCATGTGTTGTATTCCCAAGCCAGACTAAGCAAATTCAGGTCCCCATTTCTCACTCCCCAGAGAGAGACTTCACCAATAGGCTAGGGACTGTGCCTTGAAAAGATGCATCACAATGGCTTCTTCCTTGATATTCGGTGCTATGTCGGCATGCATAGCATCTATGTCTGTCTCAGCGGCACCTAAACATTGGCATCGGAAAAGTCATGTCAGAATCGAAGCCCCCTTTTGAATACAGCTTAAACTCCTAAGATCAGCCCTTCGAAGCATGTGAGTGACTCCCATTGACAGAAATCTGCCTAAAGGAGCAGAATTTCACTCTAATTCTCAGAAACTCAGAATTTCACTTCTTTTCATTAATCATGTTCCTGTGATCCCATTATAATTCTGTATAACCATATAAATATCACAGCCCTTTTTGTGAGACGCAAGGATTTCTTGGTTTCCAATCCGGTACGTCTGTGAACACGTGCCTTAGTCTGCTCCTTTGAAAGCCTGTTATCTCCATGGAGAAATCCAGAAAATAGACTTAAACTCTCACGATACAGATTCTGTCTGTCGTAATGTAATCTGAAACCATTATGTATTTCCAAAAGGACATGGAGATGTTTGCAAGTGCTTCACACATTCATTTTTTCACATTTCACCATCTCTGCAAGACTGAGCGTCACAAGTGAAATATCCGGCAAGGTGTTTTATGGCACAATCAGATGAACATCCCAGAGAAGAGATGGCAGTCTCACTTCCCCGAGGCAATTCAACATGATCTGGACTCTCCCCTAGATTCATAGCAAACAACTGATCATTGAGACGCGACAGATCAGAGCGTGATACGCAAAGGAAATTAGTCAAGGCACCGCTGAGCATTTGGTAAGTGCAGTGGACACTTACATAAAATCGGAGAATCATAGAAAACGAGGGCTGGAAGGGACCTCAGGAGGTCACATCTAGTCCAACCTCCCGCTCAAAACAGGACCAGCCCCAGCTAGACCATCCCAGCCACGGCTTTATCAAGCCGAGCCTTAAAAACCTCCAAGGATGGAGATTCAAACACCTCTTTAGGTTACGCGTTACAATTCTTCATCACCCTTTCCCTGGGAAAGCTTTTCCTAATATCCAACCTAAATTTCCCTTGCCGTAACTTGAGATGATTGCTCCTTCTTCTGGCATCTGCCACCACTAAAAACAGTCCAGCTCCATCCTCTTTGAAACCACCCTTTACATAGCTAAAGCTGTTATCAAATCCCCACCTCAGGCTTCTCTTCTCCAGACTAAACAAGCCCAGTTCCTCAGCTTCTCCTCATAAGTCAAATGCCCCAGCCAGCTAACCATTTCAGTTAGCCTCTGCTGGACTCTCCCCAACTTGTCCACATCCATTCTTTATTGCGGAGCCCAAAACTGGACACAGTGCTCCGGATGTGGCCTCACCAGTGCAGAGTAAGAGGGAAAAATCACTTCCCTTGATCTGCTGGCAACACTCCTATTAAAGCAGTGCTGTTAGCCTTCTTGGCACCAAGGGCACGCTGTCGGCTCATATTCAGTTTGTTGTCCACTGTAACCCCCTGGACTTTTTCTGCAGAGCGGCTGCTTAGCCAGTCCCATGTCTGTACTGCTCCATGGGACTCTTCCATCCTAAGTGCAGGACCTTGCACTTTTCCTTGTTGAATGGCACGAGATTTCTTTTGGCCCAATCCTCCAATTTGTCTCGGTCTCCCTTAATCCCAGCCCTACCCTCCAGTGTATCTGCTACTCTCCCAGCTCGGTGTCATCCACAAACCTGCTGAGGGTACAATTCATCCTGTCTTCCTCTCTTCCGTGCCATCTTCCAGACCATTAATGAAGATATTGAACATAATTCCCTGCTGATTAGGGAACTTGCCTAACTAGCAGGAAGAGCCACGTGTTGTATTCCCAAGCCAGCCTGAACAGATTCAGGTCCCCATCACTCACTCCCCAGAAAGAGACTTCACCAATAGGAAAGGGACTGTGGCTTGAATAGATGCATCACAATGGCTTCTTCCTTGATATTCGGTGCTATGTCGGCATGCATAGCATCTATGTCTGTCTCAGCGGCACCTAAACATTGGCATCGGAAAAGTCATGTCAGAATCGAAGCCCCCTTTTGAATACAGCTTAAACTCCTAAGATCAGCCCTTCGAAGCATGTGAGTGACTCCCATTGACAGAAATCTGCCTAAAGGAGCAGAATTTCACTCTAATTCTCAGAAACTCAGAATTTCACTTCTTTTCATTAATCATGTTCCTGTGATCCCATTATAATTCTGTATAACCATATAAATGTCACAGCCCTTTCTGTGAGACGCAAGGATTTCCTGGGTTCCAATCCACTATTGGAGCAACTATATGCTCAGGATAGAGTTAAACGAGTTTTTGAATGAAGGCGTGCTAGTTTCTCATGTTGTCTTGTAGTTTCTTGTTCCTATGTGTTACACAGTTAAAGCTATGTCTGCATGACTTCATACAAAAAGGCATCGAGGTACTCAAGCTTGTCCAGAAGGTAGCTCAAGTAGCGAGAGACGTGCATCTCTGCCATGGCTCATTAATTCTGCTTAGAAACAGAATATATTGCTTTATGCATCCTGTATACTGTTAAGGAAATATATAACCTTCGATAGCGACCTCAGAAGTAAAATTGAGAAAATACACTTTTCTAGGCAATAGCAACAAATAACAGAACTTGGCAAGGTAGAAAAATCTCTGACTTTTGACAACACTTTTGAGTTGTGATCTATTTTGCAAGTTGCTTGGGTGGGTTTTTTGCCAACAACAACAGAGGGGGATTAACACCTAGTGGTGGTAAATTTGTTCTGCAAGCAAAGGCTTTTCTAAGAAGGAAGCCAGATCGGTGCTAAATGGACTCAGAAACTGCTGGGAATATGTGGCTTAAGTAAAAATAGTGTGTGGGTTTGTGTGAGATAACATATGTTTGAATCTATGTTGCAGAACCTCTCCAATAAAAGATTGTTTCTCTGTATATGTATAGTGAATACTAGTGTAACCCTGGTAGTCCTTGGTTATGTACTCCCCTCTCCAGCTAAAAGGAAAGGTTAGCAGGGCAGGCGTGCTGCTGGCTGCACCCAGTTTCCTTAGAGACCCACCCCCAGCCACTCTGTGAACTTCACTATCCATACATTTATTAATACAATACCCATAGAAGGAATACACACACACACTCATGCACACACACACAAATGTGGAACTATGCGCCATAGATGTACACTCTTTTACCTTCCCCCACTCAGGATACAGGTAAGTAAACCAGAACAAAGGGTAAGGGATCAGGCAATATTAAACTCCATTAAAATACCAATTCGCAAACATACAATGCAAAAACACAAAATGCGAGGCTCTGACTCACAAAATATATATGGCGCATGAACGTGCAAATTAACTATTTGAGGGACACCAAGGTCCAGACTGCTCTGGAGACGTGGCTGTGCCCCAGTGACAAGGAGAGGGAGAAGATCCCCAGTGCCCTTCGGCCACACTCGACCCAGGCAGAATATCCCCTGAGGGAGAAAACCTCCAAAACCCAGGCAGTCCAGCCCTTCAGGCTTTCTCTCCAGATGCCAATCTCTTGGAGGGGGATGGGAAGATCCTTCCTCCTCTGTGGGAATCCCCTTCCCCAGTAACTCATGCCTTGGGGGGCCCAGGGGTCCTCCTCTCCCCAGGTGGGTCGCCTCCTCTCTCTCCGAGGCTCCAACTGCCTCAGGCTTTCTCTGGACTGCCGGCCTTCTCAGGGCCCTGTGCACCATCGTGTGCACCAAGGGCTCTGCCTTTATGCTCAGGGTTGGAGACCCAGACCACCTTCTGTGGCTCCAGGATCTCAGTCCGCTCTCACACCCTCCATGCAATGCTTTTGCACTGCTTCCTGGCCTTGTGCCAGGGGTTGCAGACCCAAGCGGCTCCCAGGGTCCCGGTCTCCACCTGCACACGGCGTGTACTGGCTGTGCACCGCTGCCTGACCTCATGCCAAGAGCTGGAGACCCAAGCCGCCTTAGTCACCACCTGGACCTGGCGCACACCATCCATGCCTGGAGTTCCTGGCCTAGTGCCAGGGGTTGGAGACCCAAGCTGCCTCAAGCAGCTCCCAGATGCACCACTTGTGCACCAAGCACCTGGCCTTCAGCCAGGGGTTGGAGACCTAAGATACCTCATGCACCTCCCAGGGTCTCACTCCATGCACTGAGTTGGGCACCAATGCCGTGATTCTCCATGACTGCTCCCACTGCGCAAAGAGGGCTTCAGGCGCTTCACGGCAACAGCTCTGTCCCCCCTGGCCAGCTGTTCTTTGTGCCCGATCTCTTCTTCGGCCCTTGATGCAGTCACCCACATGCAAGGCACACTGCTCTCCTTATACCCTCCACAGGCTCCGCCCCCCAGGTTGCAAATGGACCAATCGGGAAGAGGCAGGGGGTAGTCCCCAACCAGGTCTAGACTCTTCGCCTTGCCCCAGCTAGGGGTGGGGCAAGCCTCCCTCAGTCATCGTCTGATTGGTGGGAATCCTCCTCCAATACCTGGAAACCTTTTCTGAGCCGGCAGCCAGGCTGCTGTGGGCAAGCTAGCCACACTGCTATTATTTCTATGGAGGGGCCTGTATGGGGGAGAATATAACCCCAAATTATTTTTCTTCTAAATTAAAGATGAGCCACACCAGGATCTTGGTATGAGAATTTTTTAAAGGAAGTTCAGTGCTACAGTGTCTGATTCAGGCATGTGTCCGTTATACTAAACTTGTTATCTGTACAGTATCCAAAAGAACTGCATCTTTCATAGTTGAGCCAGTTGTATGCAGCAACGTTACAGCAAGAAGGCTGATAAGGTGCTGTGGAGAAATCATCAGTCATTTGAACCAGAGCAAAACTGTTTGGATCCAGCATTTCCCCCCAGTCTACTTCCTCAACCTGTGGCCGATGCGGGTGTTTTTGATGTCTTTGAGCAATATGCCTTGTAGCGGGCTGATCAGGTTGACTGTACACTTTCACAAAGAGATTTAACAAGCACCTCTGTGGGCTAGTATGGAGGGGGAAGATCGTGCCTTAAGCAGGGGGTTGGACTAGATGACCTCCAAAGGTTTCTCCCAACCCTACTTTTCTATGAGTTTATGATTCTCTAATCCCCAAGCAAACTGTATCTTTCACCTGAGTCTGTACCTATGAAAAGGAAGAGGAGGTAATCAAATGTTGGTTCAGGGGACTTCAATAGGAATACTGAACTACACAGACACAAAACTGAGCAGAAAGGAAGTCATAGCATGCCCCCCGTCCCCGCCCCGCGTGCACACACACACAAACACACGCACACACACACACACACACTTCACCCCTCCACCTTCTGATGCTGAATGACAGAAAGAGAGGAGATAGAGAGATCATCAAAATGGTCATGTTGTCAGGCTAGAAGGTACTAAGCTGTAGACAAAGGAGAAGAGCTCCTGACGGTGACACATACCAACAGTACTCACTGCCCAGGTCACAGGAGCAGCAGTGACTTCCAGTAGGTGCATGGTGCGCATCCTGGACTGGGCTGACATGGACACAGCACGTGGTACATGTCCCAGGACCCCTGCGCTGGATCCAGCATGCAGAGGTGGATGAGCTGGGCACCCCACAGTGAGGACATTCAGAGCTAGTTTGAGTATTTCTGTACATCACTTTTGCACTACATAGATATTCCCTCAATGATACAGTGGACATGTATACACTAGACACTGTGCATTAGCCTAATATGAGTTCTCAGTAGTGTGATATTGCAAAACCCGTGCTAACAGCCTACTGCGCAGTGTTCATCCTCAGTACTCTTCTACTTTTGCAGTATCCTTTAAGAGAGGGAGCGGCCAATGTTTTTGCACAGGATTTCACAGGTGGCTGCACCCTTAACTTATATGAAGGCATGTAATCCTGCGTGTGTTACTCACTGTCCTGTTCTTTATGTTTCTATTTGTACTCCAGCTGCACATTGATAAGAGGCTTCATTCAACTGCCTGCAAGGATATCCATGCACTCTGTTCTACATATGATGACTTGTAGAGGGTGAGCAAATGAGCAAGATTAAACACAAACACTGTTTTAGTGAAACATCTGCCTTGCATCGATAACAGCACATAGCTGAGACAAGGACAGGACTGAGAAATACCTTCATACCCAGGCACCAGAGCCTGAGGCTCCTCGAATTTAGTTGCTACCTAAGCTGTTTTTGTCTAGGAGCTTTGGAGGGATGAGGAGCTGACTCTAGGGTGTCCCCCTCCAATTAGGGAAGCTCTAGATGGGACCCAGAAGAGATACTGCATGGAGGACTCCAGCCTTAGACCGGTAGGACTTTGTGGGCAGGGACGTACAGGGACAGGATCATGGCTCTGCCCCAGTGCCAGCCCCGCCGTTTCCCTGTCCTACTATCCTAGGTCCAGCCTTGACCCCCCGCCGCCCCCTCCCTTCTATCCCACTTCTGGATGCTGCTCCCTACCTGCCTGCAGCCCACTCGACTGAGCACACCTTGCCCGCAGAGGTCCCAGCTGCTCTCTAGGGAGACCCCATCTGCCCGCTCCATCCAGTGCCCCCAGCACTGGGCACAGAGCAGATGAGCCAGCAGGCCAGGGCAACAGGGTGGGGCTGACAGCACCGGGGAAAGCCCCGGGAGGTGGCGGCGGGAAGAAGCCGCTGCCACGGCTGCTCGAAAGAGGAGTCCGACTACTACACCATCCCCATCCCATTGAGCGCCTGGGGGCAGCGGGGCCGGCCGATCACATCATGGCCCAAGCTGCCCCCCACATCTGGGTTTTCACAGTCCGACAGCAAAGAATAGCCTGTCTGCATCTGCTTTATAACCACCATTCAGGTTATCAAATCCCATCTCAATCTTCTTTTCTCCCAGCTAAATAATCCTAGCTCTTTAGGATTTTCCTCATAAATCATGCTTCCCAAGCCTCTGGTACTTTTTGTTGCGCTCCACGAGACTCCTTCTCATCTATCCAGGTCTGTCTTGACCTGCAGGGCCCAACACTGGTCACAGTGCTCCAGGTGAGGCTGCACCAGGGCTGAATAGAGTGTAAGGGTCAGTTCCCTCGATTAAAAACCATCACTCCTGTTAACACAACCCACAATGCTGCTGGCTTTTTTTCCAAGAACAAAATATTGGTTCATACTCAGCCAATCCCCAGGTCCTTCTCTGAAGTACTACAGCCCAGACAATCATTCCCCAGTCTGGATTTGTGAATGAAATGATTCTGTCCCAAGTGCAGATCTTTGCATTTTTCCTTCTTGAATTTAATTTGATTGATTTCAGGCTATTTCTCCTTTTTATCCTGATCATTCCGAATTGCAGCTTTATTCCCCAGTGTCCACTACTGCACCTAGCTTGATATCATCTGCAAATCTGCTAAGTGTATGCTCGATCCCACCCTCCAGATCATTACTGAAGGTACTAAACAATATCATACCTCGCAGAAACTTCAATCAATACCTCCTGCCAACTAGACATTAAGCCATTGATGGCTCCTCGCAGAGCAGTGTTCCAGCCAGTTATGGATCTACTTTACAATACTTTCATTTACCCTGTTTCTATATAGCTCATTCCACCACAAACTTCCTCCTGGTCTGGTGGTCTATAGCAGACCCCCACTGCAACATCACCCTTGTTGCTCCCACCTCCATAATTCTATGTTGGACCCTGACCCCTTTCCATGGCTCTCCCCCACCTCATTCCTACATTTCATAGATTTCATAGACATCAGCAGCTGGAAGAGACCTCATGAGAACATCGGGTCCAGCCCCTTCCCCAAAGGGCAGGAAGTCAGCTCGGGGCAGGTGACCCCAGCAAAATAGATATCCAAATGCATCCTGAACATGTCCACAGTAGGTGCAGAGGATATTTAAGCATTAAGGACAGAAAACTGAAATAGTCCAGACCCCTCGTCTTGGCACTTTTCTGTGTGGGAGATGCAGGTTTGAATCCCCTTGCATGTGGAAGTAATTGTATTCAGGCACCGCGGTCTGGGAAGTGCTCTACTCAATGGGCTATTACACAATTGCCACCATCAGCTTAAAAAAACCTGCCCGCTGGATTGACCCAAAAGGTACTCTGGAGACCAAGGGACACCTCCAGTTCCACCAGGCCCACAAGGGAGGCCTTCAAGAAGCCCTCCAGTAAGCTAAATATGAATACAATTAAATCTTAAGAAGTAAACTTAACAATAGAGCACTGCGAACAGATAAGGAATAAGACATTCAAGTGATGAATAACAGAAGTTCAAATTTATGAAGTGCAATACTAGTGAAGTTAGCACATAAAAATGAAATGTATAATTTCTAAGTCCTGAAATCCTAAGAATCACCAAAAGGTAGCCAGCCTGTTAGGATAACCTTAAGAGATTAACTTGTGAAGATGCAAAGCTCCCAGAGCGTGTGGAGATGGCAACCTCACAAAAGACCACTCCAGGGGTTAACAACTCCCTGTTATTATCAGGGTATCGCTAACATGAAGCCATAGTAATACTAATATGGTAAGTGGGATATCTAAACATAGATCGAATAGTATCATTTGTGGTCAGACTAGCTCAGAGATGAAAAATCCTCTATTTCTAAAATTATCCCCACTTAGGGCCTGATTCTACGATTCTCCCATCCCTTTAAATTGCTTCTTAACCAAGTTTATGCTAGATTGACCTCCCTTACTCTTACCACTCATCCTTATTACTCCCAAAGTTTGCAGCTGATCCATGAGCGGTCTATGGGACTGGCCTACTAGAGGCCAGAAATGCCTATAACACGTCATGTCTGAAGCAAGAGTACTAGATTTGTGCACGTCTTTTTGCCTCAGACCAGCACAGCTATCAAATACATCCCTAATGTCCAGAGAGAAGCAGGAGTTCAGAAACACCCCTAGACTCAGCAGTTCCTACTAGCTGGCTCTACGTATCTTCCTCCAAAACATGCGGGGTTTTCAAAATCATCCTGTGGGGGTATCTTGCTCTCCTCATTGACTGTATCCTAGGACTAAGCATGTAACCCCATTTATTTGAATCACCTCACTGTGACCAGTTGCCAGAGGTACCTCTCTGAAGTTCAAGATTGACCTCTGCCCTGCAAAAAGCTTCTAAAGGGCAAGAACAAAAGGTGATCTGGACAGGATTTGGCATCATTCTGCCATGAACCAAAGCCATCCTCAAAAACGACCTTACCACAGCTCTGTACACAGTCATTACAATGGAAATGCAAATGTCCATGAGCAATACTGATACTAAGTAAACTAATGCTCCACACATTTACATTCCTATGTAAAAACCTACTTCATGAGAAGAAACGCGCGTCTGATGCTTTTATTTGCTGGACTGCATAAAGCCAGGGTTTCTATACATGCAATACAGACCAAAGGGCAGTGCATCCGCCAACCCCATTCCAGCAGCGCAGCGTTGCGCGCCGACTTGTTTTTTCAGAAGAGATTTTCTGAACATGTTCTGAGATGGAAGGTAACAGAGGCAACTTTTCAGAAGGCAATATCTGGGAGCCAGATATCTCTGTCGTAATAACTCTACTCTTTGAGACTTTTCTCGGGATCTCACTAAATGCTTTCATTATAGCTGTGAACTGCATTGATTGGGTCAAAAAGAGACGCCTTTCCACAAGTGCATTCTCATTTTCAGCAGGATTTGCCTATTGTTCACAGAAGATGCAGAGATCGTTTCTTCAACATTTAATCCTTCGTTTTATAACAGCAAGTCCGGATACTTCATGTTTGCCGGTCTGGCTTGGTTCCTGAGCACATCCAACCTGTTCTTCGCTGCCTGCTTATCTGTTTATTACTGTGTGAAAATTGCAAACTTCAGCTGCTGTTTCTTCATCACGCTGAAACGAAAAATCTCCCAGTTCATGCCATGGTTGCTGCTGGTCTCAGTGATGATTTCCTTACTCAGCAGCCTCCCTACCTTCGTGGCCATTTATAACATCTCAGATAATAGCTGCAACTCCAGCTGCTCACAAAACCACACAGGAGACAATGTCACACAAGACAGAATTCTTTTGGACACGAATATTGTCGTTTGCTTTGGCTTTTCTATAGGTTTCACCATATTATGCATCTCAGCTGTTCTCTTACTCTTCTCACTCTGGAGACACATTCGACATGTGCAAGGGAGCTCAGCTGGTGCCGGGAAGCCTAGCATGGAAGCACATGTGAAAGCAGTGAAAATGGTAATGTGGCTCTTATTCATCAATGTTATTCACTTCCTAGTTTGGTTAAGCAGCATTACATTTGCAGTTTCAGCAACTATTTTTGTGCAACATTTTCTTCTTCAGGTTACAATTTTTGGTCCATTGATCCATGCTCTTGTACTGATTCTCAGCATTCCCAAATTGAAACAGGCACTGGCCAGGATCCTGCACTATGTAAAGTGCAAGGGCTGTGCAAAAGAGGGAATACCTTAAAACCTTCCTCGGTCCCTCGGATGGAGACCATGAGACCCAAACGCTTTTATAAAAAAAGAATCATTTAACATAGAAGACAAATGTCCTGCTAATGCAAAAGGGCACGGAGCTTTTAGACTTTCATCTACACTTAAGAGAAGATTCAGACAAATTAAATGAGCTACACTGGAAGATATATATATGACACCCTCGTTTACATCCTCATTCTTGTACGTCTGTGAACACGTGCCTTAGTCTGCTCTTTTGAAAGCCTCATATCTCCATGGAGAAAGCCAGAAAATAGACTTAAACTCTCAGGATACAAAGTTCTGTCTGCCGTAATGTAATCTGAAAGCATTTTGTATTGCCAGAGGGACATGGAGACGTTTGTGAGTGCTTCACACAGCCAGTTTTTCACATTTCACCATCTCTGCAAGACTGCACGTCACAAGTGAAATATCCAGCAAGGTGTTTTATGGCACAATCAGATGAACATCCCAGAGAAGAGATGGCAGTCTCACTTCCCCGAGGCAATTCAACATGATCTGGACTCTCCCCTAGAAAATCATAGCAAACAACTAATCATTGAGACGCGATAGAGCACAGCATGATACGCAAAGGAAATTAGTCAAGGCACCGCCGAGCATTTGGTAAGTGCAGTGGACACTTACATAAAATCAGAGAATCATAGAAAACGAGGGCTGGAAGGGACCTCAGGAGGTCACATCTAGTCCAACCTCCCGCTCAAAACAGGACCAGCCCCAGCTAGACCATCCCAGCCACGGCTTTATCAAGCTGAGCCTTAAAAACCTCCAAGGATGGAGATTCAAACACCTCTTTAGGTAACGCGTTCCAATTCTTCATCACCCTTTCCCTGGGAAAGCTTTTCCTAATATCCAACCTAAACTTCCCCTGCCGCAATGTGAGACCATTGCTCCTCGTTCTTGCATCTGCCACCACTAAAAACAGTCCAGCTCCATGCCCTTTGAAACCACCCTTTACATAGCTAAAGCTGTTATCAAATCCCCACCTCAGGCTTCTCTTCTCCAGACTAAACAAGCCCAGTTCCTCAGCTTCTCCTCATAAGTCAAATGCCCCAGCCAGCTAACCATTTCAGTTAGCCTCTGCTGGACTCTCCCCAACTTGTCCACATCCATTCTTTATTGCGGAGCCCAAAACTGGACACAGTGCTCCGGATGTGGCCTCACCAGTGCAGAGTAAGAGGGAAAAATCACTTCCCTTGATCTGCTGGCAACACTCCTATTAAAGCAGTGCTGTTAGCCTTCTTGGCACCAAGGGCACGCTGTCGGCTCACATTCAGTTTGTTGTCCACTGTAACCCCCTGGACTTTTTCTGCAGAGCGGCTGCTTAGCCAGTCCCATGTCTGTACTGCTCCATGGGACTCTTCCATCTTAAGTGCAGGACCTTGCACTTGTCCTTGTTGAACGACATGAGATTTCTTTTGGCCCAATCCTCCAATTTGTCTCGGTCACCCTGAATCCCAGCCCTACCCTCCAGTGTATCTGCTACTCCCCCAGCTCGGTGTCATCCACAAACCTGCTGAGGGTACAATTCATCCCATCTTCCTCTCTTCTTCCATGCCATCTTCCAGACAATGAACGAAAATATTGAACATAATTCCCTGCTGATTTGTCCACTTGTCTAACTAGCAGGAAGAGCCATGTGTTGTATTCCCAAGCCAGCCTGAGCAAATTCAGGTCCCCATTTCTCACTCCCCGGAGAGAGACTTCACCAATAGGCTAGGGACTGTGGCTTGAAAAGATGTATCTCTTCTTCCATGCCATCTTCCAGACAATGAACGAAAATATTGAACATAATTCCCTGCTGATTTGTCCACTTGTCTAACTAGCAGGAAGAGCCATGTGTTGTATTCCCAAGCCAGCCTGAGCAAATTCAGGTCCCCATTTCTCACTCCCCGGAGAGAGACTTCACCAATAGGCTAGGGACTGTGGCTTGAAAAGATGTATCACAAAGGGCTTCTTCCTTGATATTCGGTGCTATGTCAGCATGCATAGCATCTATGTCTGTCTCAGCGGCACCTAAACATTGGCATCGGAAAAGTCATCTTAGAATCGAAGCCCCCTTTTGAATACAGTATTACATCTATGTCTGTCTCAGCGGCACCTAAACATTGGCATCGGAAAAGTCATCTTAGAATTGAAGCCCCCTTTTGAATACAGTTTTACCTCCTAAGTTCAGCCCGTTTGAATACAGTTTAAACTCCTAAGTTCAGCCCTTCGAAGCATGTGTGTGACTCCCATTGACAGAAATCTGCCTAAAGGAGCAGAATTTCACTCTAATTGTTTTTGTTAACCATGTTCCTGTGATCCCATTATAAGTCTGTATAACCATATAAATGTCACAGCCCTTTCTGTGAGACGCAAGGATTTCTTGGTTTCCAACCCACTATTGCAGCAACTAAATGCTCAGGATAGAGTTAAACAAGTTTTTGAATGCAAGGTGTGCTAGTTTCTCATGTAGTCTTGTAGTTTCTTGTTCCTATGTGTTCCACAGTTAAAGGTATGTCTGCATTAATTCATACAAAAAGGCATTGAGGTTCTCAAGTTAGTCCAGCAGGAACTAGCTCAAGTAGTGAGAGACGTGCATCTCTGCCATGGCTCATTAATTCTGCTTAGAAACAGAATATATTGCTCTATGCATCCTGTATACTGTTAAGGAAATATATAACCTTCGATAGGGTCCTCACAAGTAAATTTGAGAAAATAAAATGCACTTGTCTAGGCAATGCCAACAAAAAACAGAACTTGGCAAGGTAGAAAAATCTCTGACTTTTGACTTGTGACTTTTTAGTTGTGATCTATTTTGCAAGTTGCTTTGGTGGATTTTATGCCAAGAACAGCACAGGGGGATTAACACCTAGCGGTGGTAAACCTGTTCTGCAAGCCAAGGCTTTTCTAAGAAGGAAGCCAGATCGGTGCTAAATGGACTCAGAAAGTTCTGGGAATATGTGGCTTAAGTAAAAATAGTGTGTGGGTTTGTGTGAGATAACATAGTTTGAATCTATGTTGCAAAACCTCTCCAATAAAAGATTGTTTCTCTGTATATGTATAGTGATTATTAGCATTATTTGTATGGAGGGGCCTGTACAGGGGAGCATGTTACCACAAATTATTTTCTCCTAAATTACAGATAAGACAAAAAACACATAAACATAAAATTCAACAACACCAAATACGAGGCTCTGACTCACAAAATATATAATGCATGAAGGTGCAAATTAACTCTTTGAGGGACACCAAGGTCCAGACTGCTCTGGAGACGTGGCTGTGCCCCAGTGCCAAGGAGAGGGAGAAGATCCCCAGTGCCCTTCGGCCACACTCGACCCAGGCAGAATATCTCCTGAGGGAGAAATCCTCCAAAACCCAGGCAGTCCAGCCCTTCAGGCTTTCTCTCCAGAGGCCAGTCTCTCAGAGCGGGGCGGGGAAGATCCCTCCTCCTCTGTGGGAATCCCCTTCCCCAGTAATTCATGCCTCCATGGCACTGGGGGTCCTCCTCTCCCCAGGTGGGTCACCTCCTCTCTCACCGAGGCTCCAGCTGCCTTGGGCTCTCTCTGGGCTGCCAGCCTGCTCAGGGCTCTGTTAACCATCGCGTGCACCAAGGGCTCTTCCCTTTTGCTCGGGTTTCACAGGCCGCCTTGTGTGGCTCAAGGATCTCGGTCCCTTCCCAGACCCTCCATGCAATGCTTTTGCACTGCTTCCTGGCCCTGTGCTATTGGTTGGAGACCCGAGCAGCTCCCAGGGTCTCAGTCGCCTCCTGGACCCAGTGTGAACTAGCTGTGTACCGCTGCCTGGCCTCATGCCAAGAGCTGGAGACCCAAGCCACCTCAAGCAACTCCCAAGGACTCAGTCACCTTCTGGACCTGGCACGCACCGTCCATGCCTGGAGTTCCTGGCCTCGTGCCCGGGGTTGGAGACCCAAGCCACCTCAAGCAGCTCCCAGGGTCTCACTCCATGCACTGCTTGTGCACCGAGTGCCTGGCCTGAGGCCGGGGGTTGGAGACCTGAGATACCTCATGCACCTCCCGGGGTCTCACCCCGTGCACTGATTTGTGCACTGACACCGTGCTCCTCAGTGACAGGGCGAAAGACACGGCCACTCACTGCTCCCACTGCGCAAAGAGGGTGTCAGGCGCTTCAGGGCAACAGCTCTGCCCCCGCCGGCCAGCTGTTCTTATTGCCTGATCTCTTCTCCGGCGCCTGTTGCAGCCGCCCATGTACAAGGCATGCTGCTCTTCTTACACCCTCCACGGGCTCCGCCCCCTGGATTACAAATGGACCAATCAGGAATAGGCAGAAGGTAGTCCCCAACCAGGTCTGAACTCTTGTCCTCACGTCAGGTATGGGAGGGGCAAGCCTCTCCCAGCCATCGTCTGATTGGTAGGAATCCTCCCCCAATCATTGGAAGTCTATAGCAGACCCACACCACGACATCACGCTTGTTGCTCTCACCTCTATGATTCTATGTTGGACCCTGACCCTTCTCCATGGCTCTCCCCCCCCTCACACCTTTCCTACATTTCATAGATTTCATAGACATTAGCGGCTAGGAGGGATCTCATGAGAATATCAGGTCCAGCCCCTTCCCCAAAGGGCAGGAAGTCAGCTCGGGGCAGATGACCCCAGCAAGATAGACATCCAAATACTTTCTGAACATGTCCAAAGTAGGTGCAGAGGACATTTAAGCATTCAGGACAGAAAACAAAAATAGTCCAGACCCCTGGTCTGGGCACCCTTCTGGGTGGGAGATGCAAGTTTGAATCCCCTCGCATGTGGAGGGAATTGAATGTAGGCACCGCGGTCTTGGAAGTGCTCTACTCAGTGGGCTATTATACAACTGCCACCATCAGCTTAAAAAAACCCGAGCACTGTATTGATCCAAGAGGTAGTCTGGGGACCAAGCGAGGCCTCCAGTTCCCCCACCCCGCAAGGGAGGCCTTCAAGAAGCCCTCCAGTAAGCTAAATGACTGAATAAAATTAAATCTTAAGATGTAATCGTAACAATAGAGCACTGCGAACAGATAAGGAATAAGACATTCAAGTGATGAATAACAGAAGTTCATATTTATGAAGTGCAATACTGGTGAAGTTAATACATAAAAAAGAAACATAAAATTGCTAAGTCCTGAAATCCTATGAATCACCAAAAGGTAACCAGCCTGTTAGGAAAAACTTTAGAGATTAACTTGTGAAGATGCAAAGTTCCCAGAGCGTGTGGAGATGGCAACCTCACAAAAGACCGCTCCAGGTTTTATCAACCTCGTGTTGTTATCAATGTATCGCTAACATGAAGCCCTAGTAATACTAATATGGTAAGTGGGATATCTAAACATAGACCAAACACTATCACTTTGCAGTCAGACTAGTTCAGAGATGAAAAATCCCCTATTTCTAAAATTCTCCCCACTTAGGGCCTGATTCTACGATTGTCCCATCTATTGCCACTTCTATGATTCTCTTGCCTAAGATGTTTTCTCACTTCTTGCCATTGCCTTTAATTCCACTGTCCTTTAAATTGCTTCTTAGCCTAGCTTATGCAAGCTTGGCCTAACTAACTCTTATACTTCATCCTCATTACTCCCAAAAGTTTGCAGCTGCTGAGTGAGCAGTCTATGGGACTGGCCTGCTACAGGAAAGAAATGCCTAAGAGACATCATCTCTGAATCTAGAGTTGTGCATGTCACTTGGTCTCAGACCAGCACAGCTATCAAATACATCCC
>NW_005842816.1:661128-689811 GCF_000455745.1 Alligator sinensis | reverse complement strand
ATTACTTAACAGCAAGGTGTGGCAGATGACAGAGGTGGGCAGGATGCCCAGAGGCAGGGGGAGACCAGCACTGTGGCTGCTTGGGGAGCTCCCACATCGCCACAATGGGGTATAATTAAAAGGGAGTGAAACAGATAAATTAGAAAGATGATAATAGATACCATGCCCTGATTCTTCTCTGATGCTGGTATAAAATAGGAGTAAGCACACTAAAGTTAATGGGTTTACACTAATGTAATACTGATGTGAGAGAAAAATCAGGAAAGTGAAAAGAAAAAGCATAAGTAAAGTACTAAGACACACAGATAGAAACAGACTGACAGACTGAAGAGAAGGGCATGTCATGGCTACTTTTTCATGTGTCATGTTGTTGACAGTTGTGACATACACATTTTGACAGTGACATGCAGCCTACATGCCACAAAATGCTATAACCTTTACTGTTTACTTTTGCCACTTATTTTTTAATATGATCTGATGAAAATTAGCACAAGAATAGTATGATGTCTAGCTTTACATGATCCTTAGGATGTCCAGTATGATTTCTCCTGTAATAGTATACGTCAGATTTATCTTTGGGATATTTATCCGTCTCCAGAAACACAGTTGTGATTCAGAGTAAGCTATCTGCAGTCACTGAGTACTGATACTGGGTTCGATGAAACAGAAAATTCAGATTAGAATACAAATGGATGAATTAGGCACACAAAGGAAATTCATAGGTGCATTGTATCCGCATGATGCTAGCAAAGCTAGTGTAGAAGCCACAAAAATATCTCTATGGGATGGTACAAAGCAAGACATACCCCATGTGCAGAACCTCACCCCTAGGTGGAATGTGCTAGGATGAAAGAGGGCACAAGGGAGCATGGCTGGAGCATTATTATATTCCTCAATTCTCAGGTGGCACAATGCTCTATAAAAGGTATTGCAACCAGGATGTAAGGTAGAGTAGCCTTGCAGTCTAACCCAGACCTTAGAAACAGTAGTGTGAGAGAGGCACATTACATGCTTTCTCAGTCCATGCCAAGCTCAGCACTGTCATTTAGGCAGAGATATTATATAATGGAGCAATAAAAAGTGAGAATAAAAATATTCACGTGGGAATCTTATGGTATCTTGCAGCAAAGGAAAAGTGAACTGACCTTCCCAGATTATGATACCAATTCTACTGTGTCTTCATCATGTGTAGAACATTTCTGAAATGTTTCTTTGATATAGTTTTATTATTTATTAATAATGATTGTTTAGTGTCTAAATGGTTTCAATAATAGTGATATTTTCTGAAATCTACTCTTGCATTTTATTGTTCAAGGATTATCTTCTTGTATGTGCTCCACAGACAATATCAGATTTTCCATTTCTGTGTTGCTTAGGTTAGATCCTGGCCCTTCTTAAATCTGTTTGGCATCACTCTAAATTGAAGTTACCCTGCTGTGACCCCAAAATAATGCCCTGGAAGTCAATAGCCTATCTCTTGATTTTGGCTGGTGCAGGTGAGTGTAGAATTTAACCCATTAATCTCATCGGGGTTACTTATGAATAACATAAGTAGGATTTAGCCCAACATCAGTGAAACAAATTGAAGGTGTCCACCAAAAGAAGTGACAGATGGGTATAAAACTAAAATTCTAGAAAATTTCTCCCTAAGTGCCCAAATTAGTAAAGCACTTAAGCACATGCAAAACATAAGCATTTGCTTAAGTGCTTATCTAACTATGACTGGAATGCTGAATCAGGACCCATGTGCATAAGCCCCATTTTAAGTGAAGGTTACAGAAAAAGTAGAATAATGAAACAGCAAGGAGAAAGATGTTCAAGGGCAGCCAAGCTGGAGGAAACAAACATAATTTGATTATGTGAAGTGTTTATGAATGCAGTTTATGAACACATATGAAGCCAATAATTTAGTACTTTTCAGACTGTAGCTGTCACGCAGGAAAGAAATAATTACTTATTTATCTTTTTCAAGGTTTTCTAGAGAAGAGAACACATTGCAGTTTAGATATTTTTTTTTAGCCATTTATTCATTTTTAATAGCTCATTGTTTTGTTGCTTATCTCTGATTAGTGTTTTTCACAGACATTCCACAATGGAAACTTCATTTACAGGTGATTGATAGAATGACATTTTCCTGGCTTATGATTTCAGTAAAATTTTTGTTTTAAACTTTTTGCTTATCATTTTAACATATGTGATTTATAGGCTGCTCTATGAGGCTGGCTTCTCTCTTATCGAGATAAATTAGGATTGGTTTATGTCAAAATAAATGGCGCTGTACCAGTGTAAAACCAGAATAACAGAGTAAAAGATCAGGCTCCATGTACAGATTATATTATCGTATACAATCCATTTTGATATCTTACATTATTAGGATAATATATTACAGACACAATGCCAAGATGTTAACTAAATTAAAATCACTAAGGATCCAATCCTGAAATAATTATATGAAAAAATGCTTTGGAAGCCGATGGCAGGTTCCTCTGTATAAGTGCTGCAAAATTGGAACTGGAGTCATATTTCCAAAACAGACAAAGAGATTTATCTTAGAGATCTGTCTATGAGCTGGATTCCTTTAGCTCCAGGAACTATACTGAGAGAATGAGTGAGAAGAAGGTAACAGTAGAATAGAGGGTTCTGATAAGATCACAGCAACCATGAGTGCCGGCTTGTGTGCTTGATGATGTCAACAGAAGGGAGATGTTTAAATAATCCTATTCATAGTTGTCCTGTGCTGTGTTTTATATGCTGTAGTTCATGCATCATATAAGAGTTTAACAAGAAAAAGGTCTGTATTAAATTCGCACATAAAATGTTTTTATGAAATATGTGAAATGCTTTCCATTTTTACATGATTCCAATAAAACACTGATCATTAAACTCTGTCCTCCTGCTTCTGTATTTTAAATTTCTACTGTTGTGCTTGTGTTTAAACAAGACAGTTGTAAGAAATAATATGAGTTGGGTTTAATTTGTGAAGACACTCAGATCAATTGTCCTTTTCTTCACATGGGTATAAATGAAAAGTAACTCCTCTGGAACCACTGGAGATACACACTAGTAAAAAAAATCAAACTCCATTGTGACATCTGGCCTCAAAAGCTGATACCTGTGGAATCAAGTCTACTTAGAGCAAATAAAGATCTCACCCTTTGACTCCCAAGTAGAGCTACATCAGGCATGAATGTTGCCCTGTTTCCCAATGATGTTGTTGAGTTCTTCTCTTCCCTTCACAGTTACATATGCTGTATGTAGTACAGAAAACTTCTATTGGTATGGTCTGGAGTTCCCTGAGTAGAACAGAGGTCAATATACACCAGAGATCTAGAACATATCTGCAGGGAACATCTTGAGCAAAAAGGGACTTATCTATTTTTTAAGCATCAAATACTGATGCATAATTTACATGTGTTTAGCAAAACTGGATTCAAAACAAAAAAACAGCTGTTTACAGACATGGGGGGCCTGATCCTTAGCTGATCAGTGGTTGGTATAGCCAGGAAGGGTCACCTTTGCAGCTTCCCAGTCATAGTGCTACTTTGAATTAGAATAGGACCCCTGTATAAATTAGAATAGCATGTGTGCTGGCTGCTAACAGCCCCAAGGGATTATAAGTGGTCACATTTTGCCAAGACACAGAAACACCCTACCATGGTCCCTCTTTCTTTCCCATGCCCCCTGTGCAGGCTGTAGGAAAAGGTTTGGCACAAAAACCATTATAATGGCTTTGTGCCATTTAAAGAGCCATGGGTGCATCTACACATGCATTAATGTGCTTTTCCTAGTGCACATTTAATGTAGTACCTCCAGTATGAGGTACTAAATACATACACATTAGGCTGCACAAATGTGCAGTAGTGCAAGAGCACACGCTTTAAATGATGCTTAATGCACAGCAGCCTATTTTACTGCACAGTAGTATATTAGCACTGTTTTTATGCAGCGCTTTACTGCACAGTAGAATAGGCTACTGTGCATTAAAGTGCACATGTAGACACCCCCCCTCTATGCTAGGGTGATCCTTCTGTGAGTAGCCATGCTGGTTTTAGGTGGAGATTAGCTAAACTCTTTAAGGCATGTTTTTACTGTTACACCGAGTTATATTGTGTAACTGTTCAAATCAATTGTGTTACTTTTGATTCACCCTGAAACCGGAGAAGAACCAGGCTTAAATTATGAATTTGCATATGAGATTAAGAAAGCTGGAAATGCAGGCAGGATCTCTTTTTTTCTCCCCTTTTCTTTTTTTGGTTTAATTATGCAACAAATTTTGTAGCTGAAATTTACATACTTCTCAATTCATGAAATTATGAGCAGCTGCTATTTTGCTACATTCTTAAATTGAAAAGGCAGCGTAGAAAAGAACAGACACATTAAGCAAACTCCATCTGCCCCTCACGTCTATCACTTCTCTTCACTCTCTCCTTCACCAAACAGGATACAATGGTGTAATCAGATGTCTTGGTTTGCCTGGGATAGTCCTTGAATTTATGTAGCTGTCTTTCAGAATGGGATTTTTGTTTTCAGATCCACTTCTTAGAGTGGCCTCCTGTTCTTCCTTGAAATGAGTGTGGCTGTTTTTCAGAGGATACTAAGAAAACACTAGACTTCCCAGAAGAGAATAATCTTGCAGAAGGCTGTTGGTTTTTTGGAGGCCCCTGAAAGTTTTCAGACATTTTTCTTAGCAGCTTTCAAGGTCTTGAAAAGGAATGAGGAACTACTTAGCTTCAGTATGCTCTGTTCTGATTATTTTAATTTTTATTATTGACAAATTATTATTCTAAATAATGGTGTGGAAGTATGTTTACATTTTCTAAAAAGCATATGAGTGAGGTCAGGAGATCTTAATTCTTTTCCCACTTCTCACAATGTATCATTCTGCATCTTCAGCTTGACACCGTGCTGAACAAAAAGGATATTTTAAGCTTTTTGGAGCAGGGATCTCATATGATTATAAAGCACCTAGCACATCAGGGGCAGGACCCCAGTCCGACTGCACAGCTAAATATAGCCTATACATCACTGGATATATCTACATGAGATGTTTACTGCGCAGGTGACTAATTAGCTGCGCAGTAAATGTTTCACTTCTACAAGTGTGCCCCTATTAGGCTGAAGTAAACTAATTTACGCCTCAGCAGTGCACGTGTAAATGCTCAAGGGGCTGGCTGCAGCATGAGGGTGCTTCAGCGCAGGGGCTGCCTGTGGGCTAGCCCCACCATGAAGCACCCTCATGCCCCAGCCAGCCACCCAACAGCACATTGAGTCAGGGGGAGCAGCCCTAGGCTGGCAGGCTCACCCCTCCCTTCCCCCCCAGGCTCCCTTCTCGCCAGAGCTGCTCCACCCCGGCTTAACGTGCTGCAATCCTGAGCGTACGTACATGTAGACACGTGCCCAGCTTGAATAAACTCCGGCCCGATAACCGTATTAATAGGCACATGTAGACATGCCCACTATGTAATAGGTCTCACTATACAAATAATACAAATATTGCATTTCATCACGGCTTAAGAACAGATTGATATCTTCTGAATTAAAAGATGGGAGCTCCAGATTTCAAACCTATTTAACACCTGGTTAAACAGCACTTAACGCACTTGTAACAGTTGAGCGCATCCCTGTTAAGTGGAATTTTTTCCTATTGTTGTCCCACTTAAGAAACAGCCATTGTCATTCAGTGTTATTAGCATAAATAGGTTCCCTAGGAGATGTACCATTAAAGTGGCCACCCCTATTAAGCATGTCCCAATTAAGTAGCATTTATTGTATGGCAGCTTCCAGACCTCAAAGCAGAATAATTTTCTGTTCCTAGAGGGGGAAAAAAATCAGTCAAAGAAATTATATATTTAAGGAAAGCTTAAATTGACACAAACTGATGAGAGCCTCCAAATGAAAAATTAACCTTGACATCCCATCCTTTTGTTTATCCTGTAATGATGTTTTTTCTGATTTTAAGAATGTAGCCTACACCCTAACTATGAATTTCTTGGCTTTGATCTGATTGTGGCATAAGACACTATTTTATTTTATTTTATTTTATTTTATTTTTAACATAATTTTTATTTTATATTATTTTATGACCTTACAATTATATTAGTCATAGAACAGTCAAATCCATGCTCTGAAAGGCTAATGGTCTGTTAATATAGTGAGCTGGCACTCGGGAGATCAGGACCTCTATGCCTCAATTCACTGGCTGGAGAACAGGGATAATACTACTTCCCTTCTCCCATCCTTTGTTCCTCTAGTCTGTTCTGGCCTGATCCTGCCACTTCTTCTAAGAGGGGAAAACCCTTGCACCTGGCTGGAGTCCCAGGCATGCATCAAGTTACAGGTTGAGGGCTTTAGGCTGTAAGCTCTTCAAACCAGAAATTGTCTCTATTTGTATGTACAGTGCTTATCACAGTGGACCTTTGATTTTGACTGGGGCCTCCACGAACTGTCATATAAATAACAATCACAAAAATACATGGTAGGGCCTTACATTCTCAGTGAACACAACTTCCTTTGTTTGCAGAATCTGGGTCCTCAACTCCAAATACTATGCAAGTGCTCTGCCTGTTTTTAGCCAAAAGTCCAAAGGAAATATATGTTCTTTCATACTTAGGTTTAAGAAATTCAGGCAATTTTGTAAGACATCAGTGATTCCCAGGTATCTATAACTTGGAGATACTTTGTAGATGTGGCAGCCACATTTTAAATCTCACTGTGTAGGTCATTCTGATTCTTTCGTTTTTAACTTTGTGCCAGAGTAGGATGTCTGTATCAAATTATGACCTCAATTTTGTACGATCTGCTGACCACAAATCTGAAATTACTTAAGGGCAGCTTATTGCACTGCATTCCAAGCAATGTCCTGTCTAGGAAGGTACTTAATTTTTTGCTAAAGGACTAGCAGACTCCAAGAGGAGTCAGACCTACCTTCTTGTGTCATCTTCTCTCTCTCAACCATTGGCCCCACCTATGGACTAATGGCTCTGCTAAAAAAAGGCCTTCATGAACTGGTGTGACAGACAAGGGCTGAAGCATGACAAGTTTAGCACATGGCAGAGAGACAAAGTTCACTTAAGAACCGGGTTCTGTTTTGTAACTGGGGGTCCTCAACATCTCCAGCCAGGTAACGGGGGTCGTTAACATCAGCAACCAGGAAACGGGATGCTAAGTCAAGCAGATATCTCTTTGTAATCCAAACAAAACAGACGAAGGTAGAGCTCTTTGTGTTGTTATTAAGGCAATTGCTTAACTATAGCATTTACCTGAAGTTGTGTGCTCTGCTGTTTGCTCTTGGTAGAATCAGTGAGTATCCCTTCACCTTTTGCTCAGAAAGCCAATGTTGTACAGTTTGCTTTAACACTACATACCGCTAGTATTAGTAGTTGGTTTTGAGGAGTTCTTCTGTTCTAAAGTCTACATGAGTGTCTCACTTACTGATACATCACATTGCTTGAGATGCAATAAGGGTGGCCAAAATGCAAGGTATTCAGATAAGCACTTAACAGTCTAGCCTAGTGGTTTTCAAATATTTTGAGCTGAGCCCCCACTTTGAGTTACGATTTTGTTTCCCCCCCTGCTCCCCCTACCCCAGAGGAGCAGCGCAGCCGGGCACAGGGCACTCCTCATCCTAGGAGCCTCTGCAGCTCAGCTCAGCTCAACTTGGCTCAGTGGGGCGGGCTCCACCTGCCTCAAATCCAGTACCTCCTGCCATGGCCCCGCAGCAACTCTAGGCTGTGCGCCCACCGTGCTGGGCTTCCAGGTGCAGCAGCCCACTCCTGGAGCCTGCCCAGAGCTCTCCCCACCCACATCCCCCTACCAGGCTGCAGCAGAGCTGGCTCCTTGCAAACTTCTTGCCCATGCCCCCTGCACTGCACCTCCCCAAACATTCCTTCACACCCCTGCGGGGGGCACACCCCACTGGTCTAGCCACTTACATGAGCTCTCTTGAGTCTCTAAAACTAGGTTGGAAGACTCAAGGGGATGGGCTTACTTTATTGCTACTTGCTGCCTTTTCGGTTGGAAATGGGCTGATTTTAATACTTTTGCTGTAGTCTGAGCTGGAATTTGGAGATATAGAAACATAGGGAAATTAAATAAATGGAGGAAAATAATCAATTACCTTTTTTCAAGCCTCCCTCCCCCCCCCCCCCCCCAAAAAAAAAAAAAAAAAAGAAATTTGGTGTGGATTCAGTTTGCTTTTGGAAAACAGGTTTGATTTTATATGCATGAATGAAAATCTCAATATTAAACTCTCCCAGACTCCCAGGGAAATTCAGAGGCAAACTCAGATTTGTACTTCCTGGCTGTCTAAAGTTTGCTAAAAATGGTTAAACTGAAAATCCAGGTCCAAAGCACCTGACACATTAGTGAAGTGCAGCTCCAGATCCAGATCTGAACTTTGTGTCTCAGAGTCATCTCTAATAACCAATCCTTAGCTAAGGGGTGATATAGTTGTGCTCATTTCAAACAGTGAGGAAATGTTGTGTCAGCATTTCCAGTGTGAAACCTTCTGTTGTCAGGGGTTTAGAACTTGGCCATGACTTCCAGAAGCTGGTGCATCCAAAGTAACACTTGAAAGTTACACTGTGTCCCAGTGCAGAAAGCAAAGCACAATACTGTACCTGCATGGAAATTTAAGTGTGCTCTTCTGGCTCTAACACAAATCAACTGCAGGATACTTTGACACATCCCAACCTTTCTTCTAGCTCTGCTCATTATCTGAGCTCTCATTCAGATGCTTTCAGCACAGATGCCTTTCTCTTCAGCTCTGCACTAAAACATACAGTAAGTGTAATTCTGCCATATGTTAATACATATGTTTTGGTTTGAATGCAGTGTTGAATGCAGCTTTTTCTAGTAATACAAATTACAGAGCTTATGCCATTATCTTTGCTTTCTATTCAAATCTACTAATAGTTTTAAGTAAACTGTAATTAAATTAGGTTAGCAGTATGCAGTGTAACCTGTCACAGTGATGGGAATACATATTGATTCTTAATGGTTCAGCATGTATCTGTTCAGGCCAAGATGGTTGGGGTTGGTGGAGCCAAACTGTCTGAGACTCCCTGTGATGTTGTAAACTGATGGGGAGGCAAATAGCCCAGAGAAAAGGTGTGACCAGGATTTTCACTTCATCCTCATCTCAGATTTTCCCATCTGGCATATCACACCATAACAATGGGAATGATGTCACTGCACTGGGAAAGAGGATCTGAATGGGGTAACCTTTCTCCCTTACCGAACTCAGCAAGCAGCCCACAAATTATGATTAGCAAGTACCTAGGGCATGTTTCTGGGAAAGGCTAAATCCATTTTTCACAGGCTGGTTGGATTGCTTTTTTAATATGACAGACAAACTTGTTTGCAAATAAACTTCTGTGAAGGTACTGGGCACATTAGGGGATTTATAGACCTGATTTTGTTCTCAGTTTTTATCAGGGTTACACAGTTGTTTTTATCAGGGTTACACCAATGTAACTTCCCGGTGTCATCCTATTGATTTAAATGGAGTTACCCCAGATTTGCATTGTTGCAAAAGCCAAATTAGGCCCCATCATAATTCTAGGGACTAATCTTGAAATTGTTCCAGTGGTTGTAAATGAAAGCAGCATTTGAAGACTACAAGGAAAAAAAATCAATTACAAAGAACAGTCACCACCACCAACAAGCCCCCCTCAGCTTTGCCTGCTGTAGTTTCTGCCTTCTGTGTAGAAGTGCATAAAGTGAGAACCTCAGCTGAAATAATCTGGCACTTTTCCATTAAAGTTAAAGGAGTTATACTGATCAGCACCAGATGAGAATCACTATTTGACCCAGTAGTGAAGCATGGTCTCGGGGTGGAAGCAGAGGGCAGTGTGGTCTATCTATGGTTCCAGTCTTAGAACCTCATCATAAGACAAACTCACTTTTCTTTTAGACCTGTATAAATGTATTATGAATGCAGTGCCTAGTTTTTCTCTCAACACAGGCTTGTGATTATCATGCCAAGCCTGGAATTGCCTCCTCCCTTAATAAATCAGCATAGTTTCTACAAGCTCTTCATTGACTGCCAATGCTGTGCTACCAATAATTTACTAGTACAGTATTGAGAAACTTCTGTGCTTTCACTGTGCACAACTGAGTTTGCTTCCACATGCCTGGATTTGTTCAGTTACATACCTTCTGAACATATTAAAAAAATAACAAGCCAAGAGTTTTTTTGTTGTTGTTGTTGGTTTATTTTTCATAAGCGGTCTCAAGTGTTTGAAAAATAAGTAATTTTCCATTTACAGTGGGCATACATTCCCTATAGCTCTAAGGGTTCTAGCACATATATGGTGAGCCCAGATCTCCTCCAGGGGGATTAATATATATATATTGTCAGTAATTATAGGTTGATAATTATATAAATCACATTATGCATATCATTATTTGTAAATGACTGGGCAAGCTTGTAATGTAGAAGGGCGGGACCATATATCATAAGCTAATAAAAAAAGCAATTATATTTCTTTCTGATCTACTTCTCATCTTCCCAGTCAGATTGGAGCATTGTGCAATAATTAGAGATGGGTGAACCTCAAAACATTTGGAGGTTCTGGTTAGATGAGATAAACATCCAAAAGTTTGGATATGTGTGCAGAGTTCAGCTGAACTGTGCCAGTCTGGAAATTGGGGGATGCCAAAATAACAAGGTCTCTCCCAAGATTTCTAACACTATTATGAGCTAGATCACAAATGGTAAAAGAATAGCCTTTTTTATGGCACTGCTGTCATTTCCTAGGTTACCAGGAGCTTGTGTTTAAGTGCTAAGACTCAATATGAAGCAGTCAGTATAAGCATGGTTGTATTATACAGCACACTTTTGCTGTCGGTGAAATTTGTCTCCATATATAACAATGCTTATTCATCATTTAAGTCCCTTTTTTTCCACTGGCCAGGTCTATACAACAAACTTCAACATATGACTGTTTACACATTCTAGCTCCTAAAGCAGAAGCAGCCTAAGCAAATCCACTTAGCACCGGGGGAGGCTAATTTGCACTGCTGAGTGATAACACCATCTCCTAGCCCACTAGGTTAAATAGCCTCCCCGTGCCACTGTATGGATGTGGCACCAGTGCTTCCAATTGGGAGGTAGCTTGTGTGGAAAAGAATAGTGTGATTGCAGGTGCTACTTTTTGGGATGGTAAGTTTATTGTGTGGACATGCCCAATGAGGAAAAATAACCATTGTGTCTTTGTATTTTTCCCTCCATTTGTCTGTATGCACCTGTTTCCTTTTACTTTACATTTAGACTATAAGCCCCTTAAAACAAGAAGTATTTTTTGTTCTGTGTTTATACAGTGCCTGGGGTCCTGGTTAAAAAAAAAAGGCTTCTATGTGCTTTTACTATACAAATAATAATTAGTTATCCAAATAAAGTCCCATGTAAACCAACATTGAGATGAAACTTTGAAAAATCTTTTTGCTTTTTTATGATACTGGTCATAGAAAGCTGGATTTTGTTTTTTAATGTACTGAGCATGCTGGCCCCATACACACAAACATGTGTTTTCTTAACATTGAGGTGAATGTGACAACTCATTTGTTTAACTGGAGACAGTGCTCAGCACCCTGTACAACTGAGTCCAAAGTATCTTGTATGTAATCCTGAACAAATCCAGGCATGTGGGAGATAATTTAATTGTGCAGACTAAAAGAACAAAAGTTTCTCAATTCTGGTAAATTATTGGTAGCACAGCATTGGCAGTTACTAAAGAGCTTGTAGAAACCATGCTGATTTCTTAAGGGAGGAAGAGAAGCCAAACTTGGCACTAAAAACCCAAGCCAAGATAAAGAGAAAAAGTCAGCATTGTATTTACATCCACAGTCCCTTTTTTAAAAGTCTAAAGGGAACACTTTTTGTTTTAGGAAAGGGTTCAGATGTTGTAAACACAGGCCACAGGACCATCAAAAAGTAGAGCTGGAAGGGACCTCACAGGGTCATTTAATTTAGCCCCCTACTCAAGCGAGTTGGACCACATTGCATCATATAGATCTACGTTTTGTTACTAGGTTGTTTGTAAATCAGCGATCCCAGATCTGCAGGTATTTTTTCCTTGTTACATGATTATGATTTAAAAGGAAACTGAATGGTGCACAACCCCTTCATGTGGTGAACTGATCATTGCTTATATGTTCATTTACTCAGTTTGACATTTCCAAAGTCCTGCCCAGTATATACCAAAGCACTGTAAAATCAATGATGGTTTGTTTGGACTAGATCTCCCTTTGGCAACTGCAAAGTCCAGGTGGTATACAATCAGCTCTTCTGATCTTTCACAAGACCAGAAAGTTATGAACGTAAGTGAGAGCTCAGCTCTGTAAAGTGCTGGCTGTTTTGTTGGAACAGGGCTTATTTATTCAGCACCTTGCAGGAAAGAGCCAGTAGGCACCAGTTTGTGAGTGTATTTATTCATGTGCTCAACTTCAATCTCATGCTTAACTTCAATAGGATTCAGTAGGAGTCATGTGTTAAAAACTGTACACCTGCTTAAGTGATGTCCTGAAAAGGGATGTTTCTCTGGATCAGGGCCATAATCAGGAACAGCACCATTGATTCACATCAAAGCTTATGTTGGGCAGTTGGATGGAAGTTGGGATATTATTTTGGTTTTTGGTACAGTTTCAGGCACAGTTTTGTTCAGTCTGTGACTTGATCAAGCTGTTAGTCCAAGGTTCAGGTTATAGACTGGCAAGTAGCTGAATCTCTCAAGTAAGCTCTGAACTCTGACAAAGCCTTTTAACCATTTCAATTACTCATGTGTCCCATGTCCAATTTGCCTTGCAGCCAGGATTTGCTGCTTCTGCAATAAGATCACCTTCATTTTTTTGGTAGATCAGGAGTTCTTAACCCACTGTTGGTAAGGAGAGAGTCATATCATCTATCTTGTTTCATACTGCTAAATGAGAGTGGAGTCTCAGTTCGCTAACCAGCATTGAGAGAGGTTGTTAGCCAGGCCAGTCTGGTGCCTGGCACAAATTAATTCAATATAAAAAAGGCTGAGAACCATTGACTTAGATTATAACAGACAGGGTTAAAACTGCAAAGGAAGCTTCCAGTGTATTTGCATTCACCCAATTCCCCCAAAATAACCTTTTGCTGTGAAATTATCCATGTTTGTTCTATATCTAAAAATGCATATTTGCTTGTGTGTGTCCTTATGTGTTTGGATGTATGTGTAAAAATGTAACAAAATCCCCAAGCACTATCTGAGTTTTTCAGGAAGGAAATAAATATACTCTCCTCATTTTAAAGTAAATGATTGTCATGCTTTCTCCCACCACACAGATAACTTGTATACTGCAGAACTTTGAAACCTGTACTTAGCATGCAAACAATCCTCACTGAAGGTTATATCCATAGCCTCTATTAGGAAAAATCCTGACTGCATAAGATTAAAGTTATGAATTACTGAAAAAATAGCTACTGCATCCAGTGACGTAGAAAGTCTGAGCGTTCACACTTACAGAAAGGTGCACTGTGCATGAATGGCATTTCTACTACTGACCTTTTATACGGGCTATTTTCTGTGTAATAAACACAAGTTGTCCTTGAAGGATTTCAAGTGCTTAAGACCTTTCACACACATTATTGTATGTTGTATGCTGTTTTAGGCTCTGATTCTGCAAAGCACTTGAACATATGTTAAATAATTCCACTGGAGTCAATTAAATTATTCACATATATTAATTTTCTGTCAAATGACTTATGCTTTCATTTGTTTCTTAGCCTGGCACACAAATCTATTTCAGCTGAAGGTATTTGTACATAATACTTTGAACTTCCACCTAAGAATCCTTCAATACATGTTTTACAGGTGCTCATGAATTTAACCTTGCAATAGCCCCTTAAAGCAAGAGAGGAGCTATTAATGCCATTTAACAGATGGGAAAATAGAGGCGTACATTGTTTAGAACTAGATTATCAAATGTGACCCCTAATTGGAAATGTCCAAGATGAGACACAGGTTGCTTGATATTGCAGAGCATCCTCAAGTCCAACTGAGATCGATTAAATTACTCCTAGCTTATGCCACTATAATTTTCAACAAAAATCAGGACATGGTAACTTTAATGTGCAATGCTACCCTGAACACAGGACAAGTGTATCTTCCACTCATCTATGCTGCTACATCACTAAAGATGATGAGGCTGCTTGGGTGCCACTGAGTTCCAATCTGAACCTACCTAAAATACCTTAATTCCTGTAGTGAGTCAAAAGAAGGAACAGGTTCAGGTTGTGTTTATAGAGTTGGCAATAAGAATCAAAAACAGCTTTTTACTTATCAAATGAATGCATTGGATATGGACTCACTGAGATAATAAAAATGTAACCACACAAAGCTCTTTTTATAGTCAATTTCCATAGGGGAAGTGAACTTTAAAGTTCCAGGAGCGGCATTAGCTCAGCTGCACTGCTCTGAAATATATAATATTTTCTATTCTTGACTTTTCTGGTTAATGATGTAGCTTAATATACTCTCTTTTAAAAAAGAAAAGTAAGTAATATAAAACATAAGAAATGCAACGCAGCTGAGTTAATACAGCTCTTGGAATTTGTATTTCTTGATTCTTGCAGGCTTTAACTGTAGAACGTTAGGAATAATATATTAGCGCTGCTTCTAGTATCTAATAAAGATGTACTCTTAAATGTCACACCAGCTTTAGCCTCTCTTGTTAATGATAGGCCTTGACTGGATTCCCTAGCTAAAGACGGCTTCCTTAGCTTACCTAAGATCACAGCATCTGCTATTTCTAATTTGAATCATTTTCATGCTAATCATGAGCAATGCACATTGCCATCAAAATGTAAAGGTTGACTGTAATTCAGACTAATCTACATTCCCTTAAACATCAAGGACCTGATCCAAGGCCCTTTGAAGTCAACGGAAAGACCCCTTTTGACTTCAATAGGAACTAGACCAAATTCATCCCTGTAGTTACCCAGGTGACTTCAGTGGTGTTCCAGTCAGGCTTAATTTATTAATTCAAAGATTGTATATGAAATGCACTCCTGTTGAACTCTTTGGAGATGGTGAGTGATTCTGATAATAACTTAGGCTCAGTTCAGCAAAGTACTTAAGTATCCACCTAACTTTAAGCACATGTATAAACCCCTTGATTTCAACAGGAGCTGACCGCCTTTGTTCTGGCTTCTGCTACCTAGTTATGATAAATGGGGAATAGACAGTTGACCAAACACATTGGAAAGTCTATTTCACCCTTGTAGTCATACAGGTGTATCTTTGGTTTCAGAAAAACTCTGCTCACAAACAGAATTAGTGATCAGTCCAGGAGTCACTTGAGCCCCCAGCTGAAGTCTTACTGCTCTAGATTAGTGGCATATATTCTGCTTGTGTTTATTGATTATGTCTAAAGTACAATACTTCACATTTTTCATAATCAATATTTTTCTGCCAAGTGTAGATCCAAATAAAAATAGATCTAGATTGATCTCAATTTTATTTTCAATTTGGCGCTAGATCTATTATCCCTAGGTTAGATGCTAACCCTCCTGACATGCCTATTGTTGTGGTGTTCTATAGTTGTATCACTCAATTAACTTGCAAAAATCCTGCTGACTACTATATTATGCATTAGTAAAGTAATTGAACAAAGGGGCCTAAGTGTTTTAGGAGCCTACATCTCATTTTCAAAGGTTCTTTAGGCCCTTAAGTCATTCATTGGGACTTAAGCTCCTTGGCATCTAAAGGCACACCTATACTGATTCCTCTGCTCTCTGGAGAGCACGACTGAGAAGCAAACCCCTGCATGTCCACACCCTTTCTGGATTCACTCAGCACCTGAAATGACACAGCAAAGCTATGCTGTGGGCATCCACTACACTACCAAACTTAAGGTCTCTGTCTGTGGTAAGACTGAGAGCAGCAGTGCGGGTAGCCCACACATTTCTGGGTTTAGTGCATTGGGAGTAGGATGATGTGGCAGGGACATGGTTCTCAGTTTCCAGAAAAGAGATATAAAGGTGCCTGAAGTCACTTTTTAAAAGAGGCATAACCTTCTAAGTCCCTTAAGTGCCTTTGAAAATGTTATCCTTTGTGCCCAGGCTGCTAAATGGTCATGACAAACATGCATGGCAAATATAACAGCAACAGTTTGGGTTATGCTAGCATTTCTTCTATTGATTTAGGGCTCAAAATAGACCCTCAAAGTTTCTTCCACTGGATGAAAGGAATCACCTTAATGTGATCCTTCTGGCTGGTGACTCAAAAGGTGCATCTCCAATTTACTTTGGTGGGTACCTATCCTTTTCAGAGTGCCTGATAGGAAAGCACTAAAAGGGTCCCAGCTGTGAGGCTGCAGCGTTCATAACTGTGAATTTTATTAAACTGTCCTGTCCTGCTCATGCATGAATTGTTCTTCCCTACAAATTACTCCTCTCTAAATTTCCAAAAATTCCAGGTTAGCGTGTACTGGGCTCAGTGTGAAATGTAGGGAGGATTGTCTGAGCTTTTGCTGATATAAACTCCTGTGTAGAAATCTGAAGAGGACAGGAAATCCCAATGGTGAACTGGATGGGAAATGAAGGAATAAATGGGATTCCTTAAGAAGGGGACAAAGATGATTGTTTTAAACTGAAATCCAACATACAAAAGTGCAAGTGCTTTTAAACAGAACCAGTCCAAGTGATAGTTTTTTTTCTCTCTCTCATATAATTGTAAACAGCTTTGATTTCAAAGAGAAAATCAGGCAATTATTTTATAATTAGAGGTGTGGTCTAGTACTTTGAGCATCAGATTGGCAGCCAAGAACCCTTGGAGTTTTAACCCTGTTTCTGACACTGATACCACCTGTAGCCTTGGGCAGATCAGTGTGAGCTAAATTTTTGTCTGTGCCTGTATGTGGGTACACAAGGTGGGGAGAATGCTTGTGTTCGTCTTCAGAGTAAGACGGGAGACCTAAGAGCTTATCCAAAGTACGTAGAAGTCAATGAGAGTCTTTCCATTAACTTTGATATGCCACAGAACATGTGTCTTGTGCATGCCTGCACTCAAGATTTGTGACCCAGATTGAAGGAAGAGTTTAGGCATATGTGGCTGCAATTCAGGAAATCCAGCTCTGTTGATTGTTGTGTCAATAGCAATGATAGGTTAGGGCAGCCTTAAAAAATGATTGTGCTCATATACTCTAGTAGGTTACTTCATTTGGAATAGAGCCTGCAATATATGTCAAGGAGAGAGGACTCAGTCTAATCTTGCCCGTAGAGCACTCATGGTATTGGATGGAAGACCGTTTTATTTCCTTCAAGTACCTTGCAGTTAAATTTCCAGCCATTGTTCCCTTTCTTCCTGGTGTATGCCTTTTCCTGCATAACCCCTGACTTGAGGACTCCTTCCCTATCCCTCTCTTCTTGGTGAAGTTTTTCTTGTCTCACTGAGTTGTCTGATTTCTTTTCCTTGATTAATACTAGCATCGACAAAATCATCATCCCTAGGGACTCTAATTGGAGGGATGATTCCCTTTTCCTCTTTGCTTGTAGATTTTTCCATCACTCTCAGCTTCCTTGGGGTTCTCAGACAGACTCTCAATCTCCCTTTTCACGTTTGCCTTCATGTTCTTGATTTTTGTTCGCTTGGGGCTTGCCTCTTTCTAATTTGAATATTAGGCATCTTGCCATTTCAGATGACGGATCACTACTTTGATGTGGCTAATTATGATGGAGAGCGGGCAGAGAAAGCAGGACCTCCTGAAGCTGTTAGAAATTCACTCTCTGTACAAACACAAAAGTAGCAGCATGGCCCCTTTTGTATTCATCACAATGCTAGACCTAAATTCTGTCCCAGCCAGACCACTTCTGTGGGACCCTAGCCTACGGGGAAGATTTTGCCTTTCAGCCTGTGCAACTGAAAGGAGGAGGTGGCAAAGACATTGAGGACATTTTGATACTTGGAAATAGCAAAGTTTAGGAGGTCTCTCTGGAAATGGCTTTAGTGAAGAGGACCTGATTTCCTTAACATTGTAACTGTGCCCGCCCTGTTTCTTGTTACCACAAAGATGCTAGATGATAATATTTAACACAACTTTAGCACTGCTTTGTAAACATTAGCTAATTGAAACTTGAAGTGCTCTTCAGAGGTAGGTAAACTTTAGCTCAACATCAGTTTGCCTGCCTACCTCTATATTTAAGAGAGATTAAGGGATGCTTTTAAAAAGCATCCAAGCAACAGAATCCTTTTGAGTTCCCGAAGTGTGTTGGCCTCAAAGCCACTCAGGTGCTTTTAAATTGCCAAAACTTTTTTGCTGCTTGGCAGTAGAGTAACAATGGATGGGCAAGCAGGGCATGAGTGCTGGGTGTTGCTTGAGAGGGAAGTGCTGAAATGGAGCTTGGGGTGCCTCATCCTGCCTCTTCTTCCATTCTTCACCTTGCATCTTCCCTGCATTGACTCAGGCTCCAGCAGCAGGGAGGGTAGAGCAGCAGTGGCAGCACATAGTGCAGGAATAGCAGCCAGAGCAGTGCTGCTGTGGGGAGAGATGTTACCTTCTTTTTTGCTGCTGAAAATCAATGTTTTAAATGGCCACTCACCACTCATGGGGCACAATATGTGCTGCTACTGCTTGTCCCTGGGAAATGCCCATGCATGTGCATGCTGGCTTGTGGCACATTGCTCTAGGTGGGGTAGGGGAGGCTGGGCCTAGCACCTGGGCTGGCCCTAGCATCCTTACTTGGGGTCCTGAGTGTGGCTTCAGCTGGCCAGGCTCTGGTTTCCAATGACACATGCTGCCATCACATGCGCTGCCCCACTTTCTTAAGGCACAATTTTTTTTGATACCAGCATCACCCAGTATCAACCCTCCTGTATCCCCCACACACTGCAAATTAGCAGCATGGGGAATGCCTGCAGGTGCAGTGTGTGCTGCTGCAGACGGGCCTGCAGTGCCACATACCACACATCTGCATTTGCCCGGATGCACCCATGGTGGCGAAAAAGGGGGATGACATCTCCCCTAGTAGCAGCAGATTTCTGGCTGTTGCTCCTGTGCTGTGCACTGCCATCACCCAGGACTCACAACTCACCAGTTACGCCTCTGCTGCCTGGGCCTCTGGTGAATAATTTTGGAGGGGAAAGTAAGCATGCAAAATATCTTGTTTGCCAAGGAAGGTGATGGGGGTGCACAGACAAGGGGTGACATCCATATACAACAGCATCACTTAGGAGGAGGACTCTTGTACTCTGTATTCCACTTTACACAGAAAGTCAATGGAACCGTTTTGCTTTTATTTGTACTGTAATCGCACTCACCAGCCCCAGTCAGGACTAGGATGCTATTGTGCTGAGCACTGTACAAATGCACTGAAAGAAACAGTCCCTGCCCTGAGGAACTTGCAATCTTATTAGCAAATCACACAGGTATTTTCTTAATATAAATTTATTGCTGACCTGACTGCCTTGGAGACTGAAATTCTTTATTTATCTGCCAAACAGGCACAGCACGAGTTTCAACAGTGCTTGCCACATAACACTTTGCTGATATGCTGCAGGCCTGACCCACAGTCATCATCTCCTGAGAAGAAAGGTTAACTTAGTCTCAATGCCCATTCAGCCCTTGATCTTTCTACTGAAACTTCAGCCAGTGCCAGTGATCATTATATTTATGACACCCTAATCAACTGGACCAAAACCTTTCACCTCATTTCACACAGTCCTCTTAAGAGCCATTAAATGGGAACAGTTTTTATTCGTTACAAAACAGGGTTAGATTGGTGCTGTCGACTCCCAGCAGAAAGTCTAGAGTTTAGAAGTGCTGACAGGAAACCATGAAATGAATTGCTTTGTAAAGGCCAAAATGTTGTTGCAGTAGCAGGTAAAACGGGCGGGTAACTCACCTGAGAGATCTCTGATATTCTCCTCTTGTGTAAGTATCAGTTCATGGAACGAAGCTGAATGGCAAACCACAGCCTGCTCTCACTCAATCTGCTGCAATCCCGAGGTTTCAATGGGAAGCAACGTGATCTTGTAGATAGGTCATTAGCCTATAAGTCACTGTGGGCAGGTACAGATGTTCAAGAAGCCAGTGGTGAAAGTGCTCTAACTTTCAAGCTGCCGAGTTTTTGGTTGTAGCCATGTTGGTTTAAGGACATAGGCAGGCAAGTTTCTTTGAGCAGGTGTGATATCTATCTACTCAGTTTCGTCTAATAAAAGATATCACATCTACTCAAAGAACTTGGCTGGCCTAACTTTCAGGCTTTACCCTAAGCGCCCTGTTTAGTTTGGGCAGAAGCAGAACACATGTTAGGCCTTGGGAGGTGAGGGGGATTTCTGAACCTGTCTGCATGGCCCGAGCACAGCAGGCAGCGGGGCTCTCACATACTTCCCAGTTGCCCTGCAGGCACCCTGGGCTGCTAAAGACTCCCAAGTGGAGCTGAATGGCCGAACTGCCCCTGGTTGGCTGGTGGGGACATCACGACTGCCCACCTGGACAGACAGACGGACGGAAGGACGGATGGATGCAGGCACGCATGCACACACGCACTCCTGGTGTCCTGGACAGTCACACAGACACACATAGACACACACACATATGTAGACATACACACGCATGGAACTCAGGCGTCCATCACACACATATGCAGACACGCGCAGAATCCAGGCATCGGGGCATGACTGGGCCATCCACTTCCATGAAGCCAGTAATGGTGATGTCCACCTCTTGTGCAACTCCACATTCTCTGGGGTGATGGAGAGAAGGTGCTACACTTCCAGGGTCTGCGATATCATCATCAGCCATGTCATTTGCCATCCCCCCCCCACCAGCCTACCCTCTCCTGCCCTGCCTCCTGTCTCATGGGGCCCTGTGGGGAGTGGCTGGACCACTGGAAGGACTTCTTCAATTATGGACCAGGCCTGGCACCTCACGCACATGTGGTGCAGGGATGGGGGAGAGGGTGAGCCACCTGCCAATGTGTGCGGTCCTGGCCCTGCACTGTGGCAGGCTGTCCAGATCTGTGAAGCTCTGGCCAACTGCCTGATCACCTGCATGGATTTGGAGCCCTCCCTGGATAAGTAGGGCTTGAGAGCTTTGAATGCCCCCACCCTGGCACCAGACCATGGGTCTCCTGCCCTGGGCTCCTCTGGCCATGCATCACGGACACTGCTGCCCACAACCAAGGCTGCTCAGGCACTGTCCCTCTTCCACTCTCCCTCCCCAACACCTCCAGGGGCAACACCGGGGTGCAGGGGAATGCAGCATAAGGAAGAGACGTGCCTCATTGTAATCTAATGTTGAAGCTGCCAAACTGTTAGTGCGCTTATTAAACAAAACCTGTGCAGCATTGCCCACTCTGGGACTTGGGACCTTCTTCTCAGCTAACATTGAGAGATTGGGGAAAGACCCTGCCTGCAGGGCAGTTATGATGTTGTGGGGTCGGGGGGGAGGCAGCTGTAGTGGGGGGCTCACTGCTGCCCCTCAGTTTAATTAAATGTTGCAGCTGTCAAACTTTTAATGTGCATGATAAGGAAATACTGTGGAACGTTGCCTGCTCCGAAACTTGGACAATAGCTAAGGGGGCTGCCATTCCCTGCAGCTGGACCTGGGCCTGCAGTGGCCTGGGCTGGTGGGACGCCCCTACCCCTGCTCTCTTTGGGACTCTGCCTATGCCAGTGACTGCCAGCAGCCAGGCATAGTGAGTTGGCCCTGGAAGGTAGGCTGAGTCAATGCAGGCCCTGGCATAGTATCTTGGGCAGCCTTGTCCCCCTCCCCTCCTGCACTGCTGCTTCCCAGAGTGGGCCCTGCTGGATGCCTTCCTGGCTCCTCGGACCATGAGTCAGAGGTTTTCAAGTGCCGTATCTCCTATTCCAGGGTCTTCCTGCTCCAATTAATGTGCGGCATGGAGCAGTCCCCTGTGTCCACCATCCATGCCCTTCCCCCACTTCCCCCCATGAGACTCTCGTGCATGTTGCCCTAGGTAGGTGTCCCTGGAGCAGGGCTCTCCATGGTGGCAGACTGCCCACCACTCTGGCCTGGGAGGGCAGCGGTCTCCCCACTGATGCCACTCAGGGGTGTCATAGCTGGATCCCATGCAGCCATTGACCATGTGCATACACTTCATATCCTGGTACTGCAACTCTCTCAGCTCCAAAGTGGCTCATGCAACCTCCCTCAGAGAGTGGCTGGCCATCTGTAGACCTCATTCTGGAACCTCTGTAGTCCTTTCCTAGGCCTGGACAGCTCATTCAAGCGTTGCAGCACTGCAGGTGCAAGCAGTCCATTCCAGTCCCACACAGAGATGCTCCTCTTTGGTCCTCATGTCTCTGGCATGGTCTATGCACATTTCTCTGGTGCTCTGCAGGTGTCTGGTTGCCCATCCTGGATTCAGCATTTTGGGCTGCACTACTAGGCCTCTTCTGCAGTAATATGGAGTCTGCAGTCAAGGGAGACACCAAGGGACCTGTGCAGCTGCTCACAATCTGGTGCTGACCATGACAGAACGCCCATGTTCCACCTCCCAGCTGGGAAAACCCAGTTGCCTGGGTTACATCTCCCTGCTGTGGGAGTCAGGAGGGTTGGGAAACCCAAGCTTCAGGGACCGGAGACACGAGCCTTCTCCGGTTCTCTGGGAGGAGAGGGAGGGAGGGCATGGGAGGAGTGGGGGTTTACGAGAGAGAATTCCTGTTTCCTGCTGCACCTTACCTGCAGTGGTGCTCATTCATAGCTGCTCTGTCAAATGGCACCTGGAGGGTCACCAGCGAAAACATGTAGATTTGCCTGTTGGTTACCTTGTTAGTGGGGTTTGAAAAAAACTTTCAGTGTATTTCGGGATCTGTTTGGGCTAGGGTTTATGTCAGGTGGATCCAGTAAACTCACTGGCCTGTCTGAGAAAAGCAAGTCTTGAGGGATGGGGCAGTCTGTTGACAATTACCCAGATTTATGGCCCCACTCAATGTAACACAGATTAATAAGCCCCCAACAAGAGTCGGGGGATACTTGCCTTGTGCTTCATTCCAGGTCAGTGGTGTGGGAGTTTGTGGGGGAGGCTTGTTTGAAAGGCATGAGTTCAGTGAGGAGCATCAATAAATCCGTATCATCAGTCTCCCATGTGCACAATCATCAAGCCAACAGCATGCTGAATATTAGAGTAGGCAACCACATCCTTCCCTATCGGCATACCCCAACTTACTAAGGAGTCACATTAGACCATTCCCTCACCTATAAACATCAAATTCAGAAGGTCAGCATGGGTAAATGCCTTAAGATGTTTAGCCAGCATGACATGGTGTGCCAACTTTAAATCACTCAGAACCACCACACTTGCAATGGTATACACCCCAGGAGATTACTGTGTTCCTGTCTGGTCCAGAAGTTGTGAAACTAAAGAACTCAACACTGTACTTAACAGCGTGCAGAGACTCACAACAGGCTGCACAACTTGCACACACCCAGATGTATTCCCTGCACTCTAGGGCATTAGACCAAGTGACATCAGAAGACAGACCCTAACCACTCTCCTGCTGTCAGGTTTCTGGACTTGTGGAGAGCAGCAGGCTGCGTACTGTGGCCCTTTTTGTTGCACTAAATTGAGATAAGGGGTGGGGTGAATGAAAATGAAATGATCGTTCAGAGTAATCCGGTCTGAAAATCTATTCCTACAGCAGTTTATACCAACATCAAATGAGTCCCCCATGGAGCACAACCTTGCCAGAGAAGTGTGGATCTAGCTGAACAGATTGAGATCTGGATATGGATGTTTCAAAACAACACTGTACAAGATGAACATCTTGGAGAGAACCTTGTATGAATGCAGTGTCCACAATAAGCACAGCACTTAATCACAAGCTGCGATCTTTACAAACGCCCAGATGGGGTAGATGGAATCTGCACACTGAGCGATAATACCAGACAGTGGCTTATAGCTGGCTGGTGGGTGAGGGGGAACAAGGGTGGTGGTTAGAAACAGGGGCTTTGCTGACCCTTGCCAGTGACAGCCTGGAGGCAGGGCCAACTTGGTGCTCGGGCAGAGGAGATGAGCTTTTGCCTAGGCTAGGTCTCCGCCCCACAAAGGGAGGTGAGCAGGGTGCTGCAATGCTCCATGGGATGTTGGCAGAATGCAACCTACTATGAGTTGTGATGGGAACTGGTACAGATGTTTGTTACAGCGCTTTAAATTACAGTGCTGAAGTCTGATACCACATCCATCCAGTGTTATCCTGGAGTAGGAGCCACAATTTTTATAGCGCTCTGTGGCCCTGACCCTCTGTTGGGTTACGACTGTGGAGTGCTTTATGCGTGCCCACTGTGCAATAAGTGTAACTTCTGTACCTGGCCTCTGTCTGTGCTTATTGATCCTTTGCTGAGGACTTATTACATGACCTCAGAAAAATCAGTTCCCTTAAAATGCTAAGATGTTTATTCTCTTTTTTGATCTGTAGGAGGAGGAAACAGAATTTGTATTGTGGGTTTTTTTGCCTTCCTGTGTAGCAGGAAGCTCGGTCCCCTTCCTTGGATCTCTTGAGCGCATTTTAAAAAATTACTTCCTTTTCTTGCAGTCCCTCATCTGCGCATGTCTTTGGGCAGAATGTCACTGGGTGATGGTGTTCACTGGCTCTTTGATCTTGTTTGAGGGCCAGTGGGTGCTGGTCAGTGTGCTCTGCTTGGTGCCCACCTTTGGAGCACTCATTATTAATCTTTAACCCACACTCCCATCCCTGTTTTTCATAGTTCCATAGTTGGTAGGGTCAGAAGGGACCTGAGCAGATCATCAAGTCCAGCCCCCTGCCACGGGCAGGAAAGAGTACTGGGGTCAAACGACCCCAGCTAGGTGTTCATCTACCCCCCTCTTAAAGACCTCCAGGGTAGGAGCCAGCACCACTTCTCTTGGAAGTTGGTTCCAGATCCTAGCCACCCTGACTGTGAAGTAGCGCCTCCTGATAATCTAGCCAGAATCTACCCTCTGCCAGCTTGTGACCGTTATTCCTTGTCACTCCTGGTAGTTGTTTTTGCTTTAGTTGTCCTAAGTAATCAATTGTTATGCCCCTACTGGCCTTCCTAATTAAGAGAGGCTTATAATTCCCTTTGTTGGCCTAGGTTCACGTTTCTCTAGGTATAACAAATAGGACTTTTCTTGCAGTGGCAGGATATTGATGGTGTCTCTGCTTTACCTGTGTCAAGTTATGGTTTTTGATATTCTTGAGCATTGTGCCTAATAGCTGTTCAAGGGTAGATCCAGAGGAATTGGACTGAACCCCAGGAGCCTCCAAGGACTCTTTAAAGTGCCTAAAGCAGTAAAAATCCTCCTCCCCTTCCCCTTCCTGCTCAAAGGCATGTTCCCTGCCTGCCCCTTCCACTGTCCTGAGAGTGGGGAAGCACCAGAGCCATTCCTGCCCACTGAGGCTGGGCTTAGCTGGGGATGGAGACAATAGCAGCAAGGATGGATGTGGGGGTTCTCCTTCCCTTTGCTTTGACCAGACAGGGTGGGGGGATCTGCTCTCAGTTTACAGATTCACAGATTGTAAGAGGCTGGAAGGGACCTCACAAAATCATTGGGTTCAGCCCTCCTGCACTAGGCAGGAAAGACAGTGGGGTCAGGTGATCCCAGCAAGGTGACCGTCCAATCTCCTCTTGAAGATTTCCAGGGTGATTGCACCACCTCTGGAGGGAGTTTATTCCACAGTCTGGACACCCTAACTGTGAAGAAGTTTTTCCTGGAGTTGAACCTGAGGCAGCCTTCCAGGAGTTTGTGACCATTACTCCTGGTTTTCTCCAAGGGTGCCCTGATGAACAATTGTTCACCGAGACCTTGACATACTCTCCTGATGTAGCTACCAAGTCCCCTCTCAGACTTCTCTTTTTAAGGCTGAAGAGGCCCAAGTTTCTCAGCCTTTCCTCGTATGGCTTTCCTTGCAATTGTTGATCATATGGGTGGCTCTTCTCTGGACTCTCTCAAGCTTTTCCATGTCCTAGCTGAAATGTGGTGCCCAGAACTGGACCCAGTACTCCAGCTGTGGTCTCACAAATTCTAAGTAAAGTGGAAGAATCACTTCCCTGGTTTTGCTTGAGCTGCATCAGTTGATGCATACCAGAGTATTGTTTGCCTTGCTGGCTACAGCATCGCACCGATGGCTCATGTTCATGCTATGGTCTATTATTACCCTAGGTCTCGTTCAGTTGTGGTGCTAGTCAAATTGGCACCCCCGAGCCTGTAAGTATTTTGGGGATTGTTTGTCCCGAGATGGAGCGCTTTACACTTCTCAGTGTTGAACCTCATCTGGTTCTGATCCGCCCAACTCTCCAGTCTGTCCAGGTCCGCCTGTATCTGCAGCCTATCTTCAAGCATGACCACGCTCCCCCATAGCTTGGTGTTGTCTGCGAACTCGGGCAGTGAGCTCCTCACCCCCTCATCCAAATCATTGATAAAGATGTTGAAAAGCACTGAACCAAGCATGGACCCCTGAGTTGCCCTGTTGTCCCTGTCTCCTTATCTGAGCCCAGCCTCTGCTTAGCCCATCCGGCTCTAGAAATTCCCCATGTCAGCCCTTCAAAGAAAGCAGCAGTGGCAGGTGGTAGAGTATGTGGGGGAGGGAGAAGAGGAGGAGAAGGGTATGTCTCTGAGCAAGAAAAGGAAGGGAAAGGGGACTTTCACCTGCTTCAGGGACTTAAAAAAGTCCCCAGGGGCTCCTGCAGCATGATCTACCTACACTGGTAGGGACAAAGGAGGCTGGGAGCAAGGGATGCAGTGTAGATTACTGCTCCTGCACCCCTTTGAGAAATCATGGATCTGCCTCTGTAGTTGTTCATGTAGTTTTAAGAATAGCTTTGACAAACACTTGTATGGGATGGTTTAGATAGGAATGATCCTGCCTTGAGCAGAGGTTGGACTAGATCAGCGTTTCTCAACTCATGGGTCATGACCCAAAAGTGGGTCGCCAACAAACTTTAAAAATTGATTCTCCTTTAAAGGAGAAAAATGTGAGAAACCATGGCTTTTCCCTTGCCGGCTATCAGAGCTCCAGTCTGCAAGGGGCTGCTTAGCCCACACATGAGGGCGTTGGGGCCTGGGGGTGGGAGGCACTGGGTTGGGACTGGCCACTGATGTTTACAAATGGGTTCTGGTACAAAAAAGTTTGAGAACCAGTGGACTAGATGACCTGAAACCCCTTCCAGCCCTACTTCTGTATGATCCTTTACTCAAAGCATCTGGGAACAATGCTTACTTATCCCTATTATTCTTTATCCAAGAAGCAGGCTCCGAAAAGTGTTTACTGCCCATCGTTTCACCCATCGCTGTTTGGGGAAAATTTTAAAACCTCCTTTAAATTCAGCAGCCAGAAGAGGATATGATGCCATATCATACAAAGTAATGTTTGCAGGTGCTGCCTTGGCAGTCAGAATGCAGTAACGATGAAAGGCTCAGGGGGAGAAAGGCCATGAAAAGCTGCTTAGCATTATTCCCTTTCCTTTGTCTTTCCAAACACTGCCTAATGGCTCTCTGTGATTATTGCTGTGCATTCCCAAGAAAGAAACCCGTGCTCAGTTCTTGATTCTGATCTCTGTGCCAGTACTGGCAGGGATGGGGTACACTTCAGCAGCGTGCCCAGGCTGTGACAGGAAAGGCAGCTTGTATCCTGCAGTTGTCCCCAAGGATTCTGCTATCCAGTCTCAGAGATACTGTTTTTGGAAGCAGCTGCACCCAGCAGTGAAGGTCACCATAATCCTAGGGAAGATACATATGTTGGGGGACCATCATATCTTTGGAAAGAATAAGTCACAAAACATACCACCCAAACCAGACTTGTTTTATGATAGAGTGTAATGCAAATCCATCCCTCTTCCATGCCTTTTTGCTTATACCAAATGACTATCAGCAAGGTTAGTGCAAGAATCTGGGACAGGAAGTTAAATGAATGTAGCATATATCCTCATCATCCTACTAGCTGCATTCCCAATCTGCAGTTACTTGTATTCATTTGCTTTTCTGTGCTCACTTGTTTTTGTGTTGATTTACAATACAGGTTATAGATTATCAGAGTTTTTCAGTATAAAATGTGTTTTTAGACGGATCTTTTTACAGTGTGAATCACATGCTTTTATCTGTTTTGCTGTGAAAAATCCATAGTCAGCTATGACTTCATAAACATCCATATGTTGCCCCTGGGAAATTCACAAGAAGTCTACAGATAATACTCACAGCTTCTAGCTTCAAATATATCCCCTGAGAGGAAGGAAACTCTCTTAGCAGCCTAGGGTCGAGGACATAGAGTTAAATAGTTCTGATACATCTAGGGTGCATCTACACATGCACCTATGGCACTGTTGTTACTGTACTGTCATGTAGTACTTCCTTTTGGAAGAACTACATGACGGCACAGTAACAGCCTGTACTGAGCCGTCTATGCAGCGCACGGTTATTTTTAGCAGCTAAATCAAGGGAGCGTGTCACTACAGCGGCGTAGCTGTGCTGTCATGGTTTTTGCCTACCGACACAATGTTGCTGCAGTGCGTTGCTACAGCGACATAGTGTCATCTGTAGATGTGCTCTCAGTAGAGGAAAGTCTGTGTGTGTGTATTCAGGGGCATATCTGGGGGGGTGGGGCAGGGGGGTTGCAGTGGTGCAATTGCACTCCTCCCCTCCCTCTTTGATTCCTGTGCCTCACAAGCTCTAAAACCAGGCAGACTTCATGGATCATTATAATCTACCTGATTCCTGCT
>NW_005842816.1:658781-660727 GCF_000455745.1 Alligator sinensis | reverse complement strand
GCTGATATCTCTCTTCTATTTCACAGCCCTGCAGACTGTTTTTAGTTCTAGCTGAACTCAGGTTTGGTAGTATTAACTCAGGTGTACATTAACTCAGGTGTGGAAATGGGTAACAGTGAAGGGTTGGATACTTTCAGGATGCTCTTATTCAGATTCACGATACAAAATATAGCCTTCTTATACCATAACTATAATGACTACAGGACTAATAAAAACAATATCTTTTGACTATTTTCGCCTAGTGTGTTGTATTTTTTTTTAAACTTACTATTTTATGTAGTAAATCAGTGCACATTCTAATAAAGTTGTATTTAGTTTTGCTTTGATCTTAAGCTGTATAATACAGTTGTGGGTCACTAGCACCTTAGTAAATCGTCTAGTTTCTCTTTAACTGGAGAATAATATGGGTTGTGCTGATATGTCACACTGTCTGCACCCCACTTTTCAGAATCCAGATCTGCCCGTGTGCAAGCATGCTCCTGTCTAGACAATGAAGTAAATTAAGGTGTGAAGTTACAGTACAATAATACTAGCTACACCACACTGCTTCACTGTGTGGATGCTCTTAGGGCTTATCTACACAGAGACACTCATGAAAGATCATCTGAATTAATTAGCTATTCTGTGCTAATTCAACTGTATGCACACTCTTGAGTGTCTTGTACACTAAAGGTGCCATTGCGAAAGATAGTTTGCTCCAAGGTAAAGGTGCCATTATGAAAGATAGTTTATTCTTTTAAAAGAGAGTAAGCTACCTTGCACTTAAATGTGTCCAGACAGGGACTGATTATGGTATAGTTAAAGCACTCTAAATTCCTACACTACCTTAATGAGCAGACAAGCTCTATATAGATACATACTCTATGCAGGTCATTATACTACAGTACAGAGTCAATATGAGTTATCAAGATCTAAACTGCTTCCACAAACAAGACATTTTTGGCTCATGTTACTGAAGATTAAGCAAAAACAGTCTGAAAGGGACTGATACAATTTTGTCAGACTTTCATAAACTGCCATACCCATAAAGAGGGGAAACTGGTCCTGACAAGAGCTTGCAGTTAGAGCCCCCAGATGTCTGTGTGTGGGGAGGCTAACTGTGTATATGTCAGGAGACACAAAGATAGGAGAAGTGATTTGCTTTACTCTGTCAAGCCAAGAATCTGCTTCGCAGGTTATATTTTATCTATTCTTTCCTCTTTTCCAATGAAGGCATGATGTTTATTTAGACGATGAAGCCATTGGGATCATTGATCGAAGCTGATACAGAAAGAAAGAGGTTTTTCTTTCTTGGGATTCTTTTGTTGCTGACAGATATATCTATTCCTGCCAGTAAGATTTTTATATGGAAATAATATTTTGTTATAGGCGCTATCATCTTGTATTGTAATTATTATTTTGTTTTACCCTGCCCACACAGAAAATTGTTTGCATTATATTCCAGTGAAGGATACATTTTAAGTTAGCTCTACTAGTCATGAATAATGTAAATTGACAAGAACTGTTATGGAGAGAACGAGACAAAAAAGCAGAAAGTTAAGTGGTTTCCTTTCTTTTGATTACAGAGTGACATTTACCTGTAAGTATATTTGATTCTAACACAATAGGATGAGTCTCTGCCATGCTGGATTAGGGCTGAAGCATGTGGAGGAGTTCAGCTAAAGAGTGGGCACTGAGAAATGCCCTCGCCCAGGCTCTCTAGGGAGGGTACATTAGTAATGATAGCATGTCAAAACCTTTTCTTTTTAGCCCTTGCATCAAGCTGCCAAAATCTTTCCATGTTTCAGTATCTGTAATTCCACTAGATCTAACACTACTTCCTGCAGCTGTCCAACATTATAATACTTAGCACTTGACATATCACTTTTCAAAAGAGGGCCAGTGTCATTCTCTAATTTGAAAGATGGGGAAACTGAAGCACAGACGAGGAGGAAGTGATTTATACG
>NW_005842816.1:658116-658750 GCF_000455745.1 Alligator sinensis | reverse complement strand
GGAAGACCACAGAATAAAATCAAGTGTTCCTGACTGCTGGTTTAGTGCTCTAGCCACTGACCTATTCTACCTGACAGTCAGGTAGAGGATAATCCCACATTCACCCTTGTGATGATATAGTGGCATTATGTAACTTTAAGAGGCTAAACTCTCAGCTGGTGTAAATGAGTATAATGCTGGTGAAATCACAGTTTGTTGGGTTAGGATCTTCGGTGGTGTATTTGCTCCCAGGAAAAGGGAACTATCCAACTGGTTTCTTTATATTGCACATCCACTGATCTCCTAGAGATCCTGGACTTGCAGGGATGGGAGGGTTCCCCTCCTACCATCTGTGTAGGCACCATCACCCTTTTCCCTTAGTAGAAATGCCTTAGGGAAGTTATCAGGCCAGCCTGGCAGAGTTTATTAATCTGATCTCTGACCCAAATTATATCTCCCACATAGGGGCAGGATTTGGCCCTATATCAAACCGACCCATTGCACTGTTATTGTTGCATATTTCACGAGAGGAGCTTTTGCAGTTCCTGCTGTCTCTAAGGACTCTAAGGTGCACACGCACCGATAATGTGTCTCCAGGCTCCAAATGCCTTTCTATATAATATGCATTGTTTTTTAAAGTTTGCTGTGAATCATT